>NW_025950974.1:0-12365 GCF_021028975.2 Sphaerodactylus townsendi
ATGTTCAGGAACTACAATTCCCATCAGCCAATTGGCCATGCTGGTAGGGGCTGATGGGAATTGTAGTTCCTGAACATCTGGAGAGCCGCAGGTTCCCTACCCCTGGTCTAGCAGCACCCTAACCACTTAAAGAAAACTCTGAAAGTAAGTTCAAACTGCATTGCATTGCATTGCAATGCAAGATCTAGTTTAAAGTTTATATAAATTATGCTGATTTCCATACAATTACCAACAGATTTATATATTTGATGCATGAATTTATTTTTTTATATCTATTGCAGAATTTAAAACTTGCAAGGGTTGGCTGTGATGCAGATAAGCAACTTGTAAACCACCTGCCCAGACTGTAACAGTCATACAAATACTTAGCATTTAAACAATGCTTCAAAGAGTAATTCTTACAAACAATCCTGCAAAGTAGGTCAGCAGAATGATTCCTGTATTGCAGATTGGAGAGAAGCTGAGGATGTTGTGTACTTAAGGCCACTGATAATAAGCAAATGGCTGAAGCAAGATCTGAGCAAGGAACTTCTTAGCTAAGGATGTCAAGTACAGCCTACTACTTCACATCTGTTCTGCTATCTGGAAAGCTGGCTTACCATTTAAATAAAGAAAATAAATACAATTTCATTTCAGGCAGGGGACATCACTGGAAAACTTACAGAAGTGCTTCCAATAACAAACAAGTAAACATTTCTTCATTTCTCTTTATCAGTTGTGACTCTTATTTTACCTGATCCTTTTATGTTTTATGTACTAACAGCTGGTAGAAAACCTGGCACTATCTTAACATGTAGACTATCCCAAAAAATCTTACTAAGGAAGGCACTTCTAAGTATGTGTTCTTTCTTTAAGATAAGCATAGCTCTTACGCTTCTCCTAGGGACACTCACTACTGATGGTTGCAGGGTCAAGTTAAATTGCCATACTCCACAGCAATAAGATTAAGCCATTGTTTAATAGCAAACTCTCCCTGACCTGATGGATTTGGGGGGCTGTTTCAAACTGCCGTGGGAGGTGGGAAAACTGCACTCTGTGGGCAGCATTCCTTGTACCTGCAGAAACAGTAGTCTGGATTCAAGCCACTCCAGTAAGGGTTGATGTGGTACAGTGACTAGGAGACTCATGGCAATCCCTCAGGGGTTTCAAGGTTTGCCATTGCCCACCTCCACGTGGGCCGAGACAGTTTGGAGAGAACATGGGAAATTGAACCTGGTTCTCTAGATCACAGTCCATCACTCTTAACTAGACCACCACACTGGCTCTCATTACAGAGAAGGAAATTCCCTATTTGAAATCTCATCACTGCCATGCACTTACTAAAGGCCTTGGGCAAGCCACTCTGCTTCAGCACTCCCCCACCTCCACCTTGCAACAGCCCTGTGAGGTAGGTAAGACTGTAACAAGGTCAAGTATATGATGTACCCTAAACAAGTGACAATGATGTACACATGCAAACTATAAGCACCTTTGATACTTCAGATTTTAAAGATTTGCAGTGGTTATATATTTCTGGATGGGATGCAGCCACTGCACTGCATCCTATCCTCAGAAATCAGACTGGCACAAAAGGCAGAAATGCCAGGTATGCCCAGTTCAGAAGTAGAGGAAAAGACACCACTTAAATAATCAGCAACTAGGTTATTCTTTAAAAATATACCATTAGGAAACTTAAGTTGCAATCATCTTTCTTCCGGATGTTTATCTTCTTGGTAACCTGGGCTCAGGATATGAAATGTTAAAAAAATTGGGTGAATCACATTTCAATAATTAAAGCAGAATATTCCTTCAATGTGTGCCTAAAATGCTTCAGTTGATTTAACAATCTTTGCCTTGAAGTACTCTAATGGCAATATGACAGCACCACTATTCAGGTACCCTCCAAAGGACTGGAATCTTGGGAGCAAAGACATACATTCTATTACAGAATGTATAAGTAAAAGTTTACTTTGCTTGGGAAAAAGTCACCAACAGGCTCTGTACGGAATATAATACAACTAATGAGCATTTCCTGAGAGCTGATGGCCATCTCACTGAACAACATATATAAAGGCTAGTTCCTGTGTGATTTCCCAAACAGACAGGAAAAAAGCACAAACATGCGTAGTGATGAAATATGAATTTTTCTGAATATACATGTGGCTGGCCTACAGCTTTTCAATGCACATGGAAAAATGGACACACATGCAAAAAACAAACATGACATGTGTACATATGAAAGCAACGGTCTTCAGCAGTCTGTTGTGAACACTCTCTTCATCACAATCTCTACTTTAATCCATTTTTAATTAAGACCCAAACCCACAGTCAGATGAATGATACTGATAACAAATACAAAACTATCACATTCTGATCTGGATCACAGACTGTGGATCAAAAAATACACGCAACAGAGCCAGAGTCAGGGAGGGAGGATTTTGATGACAAAGTTTTTTAAAAATACACACATGCAGAATTAAAACTCCCCCAAATAATAGAAACATTTATATCTCCAAGAAATAAATGTCTACTAACCTCACATGAGATTAATTTCTGAGATCCTGGCAACCATTTGGGGGGCTACTAGGCAACCACAACAATATTGTTGCTCCATCCAAGCCTTGGTTTTTGTAAAGCAAAAGTGGGGGAATCCAGAATGGACTGGGAGACCAAAGCCGCCCTGAAAAGGTATCTTGCTCTGCCCCCTGCAGTGCCCCCAGATATAGGAAGGACTCACTGTGGAAAGGGCTGGCAGTAACCACCTGGGCCCAGAGGCAACCACCACATGAATCACTAAGGCCATGGTGGTGAACCTATGGAACTCCAGATGTTCATGGACTACAATTCCCATCAGCCCCTGCCAGCATGGCCAATTGAACTAAGGTGACTAACTACAGCACAGTTTGGCAGTGCTCAATAGCCATCATCATACAGTCGACCTGCCACTGCACAAAAGATATGATTAACAGAGGCCTAGGAGTGGTCACCATATAACATCTCTTCCCCACCCCCCACCGCACAAAGATAACTTGCTACAGCCCACATTTGCAACTTGGGTGGAATTTTTAAGTCAGGCTGCCAGGAGAGGGAAAGAGGGGAAGCTGATGACTTGCAGGGGGAATGGCAGATGAAGGTAGGTTGTATGTGAGTAGGTAGGAAGGAAAGAAAGAAACAGGAAAAGGGGACAGCCTATGAGGCAGGCCAGGCAGAAAGAGATAACAGTGGAAGGAGGAAAGTGAGATGACCCACAAGTCCTTGAAGGTTCCCCAGTTGTCATATCTAATTTTGAACCAGGCCACAGAGTGTGGATAGGAAACTCCACACAATGGGGCTAGGGATAGACAGGAGGGATTTTTCTACAAACATGGTAGGAAGAGAAACAAAGGGAACAGGCAGCAAGCTCTGTTGGGGGGGGCAAGAGGAGAGGGGCTGAGGAAATGACATTCTTCCCACTTGTATGTTTAAACATAAAATATATGGGTATTTTTAATTTGGATAATAAATCTTGCATAGGCTGGGATGAGGATGGCAAAAAGAGAGCAGAAGATTTAAAAGAATGGAAATACGGTTTGGGGGATAACAAATCCCAGAAGAAGTTTCACAGAGCTCATGTGATTTTTGCCCACCTGACCTTTTAGAGCCTTTAGTATACATAGGCTTTTCTTTCCCACCCTGAGGACTAGAAACTAGTTTTTTTAAGAAGCAAAAAACATTGCAAAAGTGTGTTCTGCACACGCAAAGTTAAAGTAATGTAGAAGAACTGTATCCACCTATGCCTTCTGTTTATATATAGACAGCCCCTGTGAAAACTAATGGCTTCAAACTTCAACTATTCATCATGCCATGGTCCCATAATTTTGCATACTATAAGGATGGAAGGGTTCAGGTCCACAGCTGCTGGGCACGTCAGATTTATGGAGTGAAAGCACCTGAGCTCTCTCTCCCAGTCCTTTGGGGAAACTCCAGTTTTTAAGAACTGATTAATGATACAACGCTAATGTAGCTGCCATATATTCTGCTTCATAGTTTGAAAAGTTCTGCATTGAGCAGATGATGAAGTTCATGGATTTGTCGTGATTTAGCACTTTCAGCTCCTGAGAACTAATGTCTCCAATATGTCAGTAAATCTACTAAATGAGGCAGTTTCTTGATGGCGATTTCTATGATGGATGATCCGATATGATGCCAAATTTTATCACTTAGCCCAAATACGAAGAGACTCAACAGACAAGGGTATATAGGAGGCTCTGATCTTGAAACTTATTTCATCCCCGCAATCTAATAACAATATTCTTTTGCCTCATTCGCCAAAACTCTAATGCAAACAACACAACCCAACAGAATACACAGATAAGAGCTAGCTTGCTTGTCAATAGTTCCCATTAAGTTCTGTAACTACACTGTGCCCTGTTTACCGGAGATAGTTCCCATTTTGTGGAATCTACCCCAGTAAGTCATAACTGTCCCCTTGTTCCCAATTTTTGCCTTGGAGGAAAAGCCTTGTTAAAATGTTGGAAGTGTGAAGTGCTAGTGCTGCTATCCTTTATTTTATTTATTTATTTATTTATTTTTTCAATTTATATACCGCCCGATCCCCAAAGGGCTCCGGGCGGTGAACAACAGGAGCAATCACACAATAGAAACACATAGGCTCCATCTCATAAAATGGCTTAAAACTCATAAAAACAGCGAATAACCAGAATACATAATAAATAGATAGAAGGCGTCTGGCCCCAATTTAAAACCTACCTCCCTGAGGGGGGGCCAGTGGGGCCCCTCATATGAGGGGACCCTGATGTAACTGCCCCAGGCACAGAGCAGTGGGGGGGCACCATATTAGCAGCTGGACACTCCAAAGGCCCGGTGGAACAACACGGTCTTACAGGCCCTGCGGAACTCACCCAGGTCCCGCAGGGCCCGGACAGCTGGAGGAAGGGTGTTCCACCAGGCTGGGGCCAGTGCCGTAAAGGCCCTGGCCCGCGTGGAGGCCAGCCGCATCATAGAGGGGCCGGGGACCACCAGCAAATTGGCCTCTGCAGAACGCAGAGGCCGAATTGGGGCATATGGGGTGATGCGGTCCCGAAGGTACGAGGGCCCCAGGCCGCGCAGAGCCTTAAAGGTCAACACCCACACCTTGAAGATGATTCGGAATTCAACCGGAAGCCAATGCAGCTGCCGCAACACAGGCTGGATGTGTTCTCGAAAGGCGCCCCCTGTGAGCAGGCGCGCTGCCGCATGTTGGACCAGTTTTAACTTCCGAATCAAACGCAAGGGAAGGCCGGCGTACAGCGAGTTACAATAGTCCAGCCTGGAGGTGACCGTTGCATGGATCACAGTGGCCAGATCCGCCTGGGAGAGGAAGGGAGCCAACCGCCGGGCCTGACGAAGATGGAAAAATGCAGTCCGGGTTATATGGGCCACCTGGGTCTCCATTGAAAGAGACGAATCCAGGTGGACCCCCAGACTGCGAACGGAGGAGGTCGGCGCCAATGAGACCCCCTCCCACACCGGCGGCTGGAAATCCCCAACCTCACCCCTGCGGCCTAGCCAGAGGATCTCCGTCTTCGATGGATTCAGTTGCAACCTGCTCTGCTGCAACCAACCAGCTACCGCCTCCAAACAATGCTGGAGAGCCGCCGGGGCGGCAACCGCTCCCCCCTCCATCAACAGAATGAGCTGAGTGTCATCAGCATATTGATGACAGATCAGCCCAAAGCTCCGCACCAGCTGAGCAAGTGGTCGCATATAGATGTTAAATAATAGCGGGGATAGCAGCGCTCCCTGAGGTACTCCGCACTGAAGCGGGCACTTCCTGGAGGCTTCATCCCCGCACCACACTTGCTGACTCCGGTCCCGGAGGAACGAGGCAATCCACTGAAGGACAATGCCCCGAACCCCGGAAGCGGCCAGACGGTGGGTCAAAAGGTCATGGTCGACCATATCAAACGCTGCGGTAAGATCTAACAAAACCAGCAGCGCCGATCCGCCTCGGTCAAGCTGGATACGGAGTGTATCTGTGATGGCGACAAGAGCGGTCTCCGTCCCATGCCCAGCACGGAAGCCGGACTGGAAGGGATCGAAGGCCGATGCGTCATCCAGGAAACCCTGAAGCTGCTCCAACACCACTCTCTCAATTACCTTCCCCAGAAACGAAAGATTCGAGACGGGGCGGTAATTGGCCAGATCACCTGGATCTAACGATGGTCTTTTTAAGAGTGGGCGGACCACTGCCTCCTTCAACCCATCCGGAAAGACCCCTTGCTCAAGGGAGCCATTGATGATATTCAACAGATGGGGTCGTAGCTCCGCCCGGCAAGCTTTTATAAGCCAGGAGGGGCACGGATCCAGAGGACAGGTAGTAGGTCTAACAGCAGCCAAGGCCCTGTCAACAGCGGCTTCGGAGAGCAGGGAGAACTGGGCCAAACTTGGGCCCGAAGACAGCAAGGGTGCCTCCAGTTCACTAATTGTAGATAATGTGGCGGGAAGGTCCTGGCGGAGCGACGCGACTTTATCTGCAAAAAAGCTCATAAATGCCTCACAGCTAACTGCCAAGACCGAATTATACGAAATAATTGTGCCGGGCGAGAGCTAGCAGACGCAAGAGAGGAGGAGAAGAAGGCCCTCTTCGCCTCCTTCATTGCCATCTCATAGGCCTTCATAAACGTCCTATAAGATGTTCGCGCCGCTCCGTCCCGAGATTTCCGCCACACTCGCTCTAGTCGTCTAAGCACCCGTTTCATCTGGCGCAGCTCCTCGGTATACCAGGGGGCCTGCCGAACACGGGGGCGAAGAGGACGCCGGGGAGCAACAGTCTCGATGGCATCGGAGAGCCGGGAGTTCCAGTCCTCCACCTGCTCATCGAGTGTGCCGGCGGGTTCAGGGTCCCGCAGAGCATTCAGGAAACCAATTGGATCCATAAGTCTCCGCGGGCGGGCATAAATCAGCCCCTCGCCTAGACGGGTTTGGCGCGGCAGGTCCATCCGAACCTTCAGGGTGTAATGGTCAGACCATGGCACTCTATCCATAGAGGGTATGACCATATTAACCCCCAAACCGAAGACCAAATCCAGCGTGTGACCGGCCTCATGAGTGGGGCCAGAACTTACCAAGGAGAGGCCCAGCGCCGCCATGGATGACACTAGGTCCGCGGCCACTGTACATGAGGCGGTGTCAACATGGACATTGAAGTCCCCCAGAACAATAAGTCTGGGGAACCGCAATGCCCAGTCCGCCACCACCTCCAGCAGCCGCAGCAGGCTATCCCCCGGTGCGCTAGGCGACCGGTACACCAGGAGGACCGCCATCCTCTCCGCAGCCAACCACTCTAGGCCGACACACTCCATGCCGGTGATCTCCGGGACGGGGGCCGCCCTGAAGGGAATAGAATCTCGGATGAACATCGCCACACCTCCCCCCCGGCCCTGTGTTCGTGGCTGATGGAGACACGCGAACCCGGGTGGCGCGACTTCGCCTAAGGCGACGGTTTCACCCTCGCGCACCCAGGTTTCGGTGATGCAGGCCAGGTCCATCTGCTGAGCTCCGAGATAATCTTCTAGGCTAACTTAATAAGAGGAGGAATTAACTACATTAAAACTACTGCAACGGAGCTCCGCTGTTGAGCTCCGTTCCGGACGCCATCTTTAATTCTCTTTAGAGATCAGTGCTCTTGGACAAGCTCTCTAGAAGTTACTTCTCTTGTCACATACATGTAAATGTCACATACTACTAAGACAGCCATCAATTCACAGCCATTTCACACACAGGGTATGTTTTAACTGTTGCTAACACAGAGTAGGTTGATAGTGTTTTGATAACTGAGAACTAGCACATTCTTGGCTTTCAAGTCTGTGCAGAACAAACTATTGGAGAACAATATGAATACATTGAACAATATGAATAAAGCAACAAGAAACTTTGCATATTTGGGGCAGGGCTAATGACGTGATATTTGCTATAAGAACTGGTACTTTGGAATGCCTTAAAGTCACAACTCAGAGAGGACAAAACTTGTTTCTGACTCTGGGCACTGGAATTGCCAGAGGCAGGGAACAGGTTTATCTCCCACTAAAGGGGTAATGCTGAGATCAACCACTGGTACTTACCAGTGAAAGGTCTTTTTCCTTTGAGCAGAAGAGGACATCTGGGGTGTTTTCCACCAACCAATCAGGGAGGCAGGATCAGACTTTTGCTTCCTTTATATCTTGGAACATGCCTCTTTCTCCCTAGTTCAGGTAATTCTGAACAGTAATCCTGAAAATCTACAAAATTCCTCTCATTTTCCATAATAAAAACTTAATAGAGAAACAAACAACAGGACAATATTTGGAGAAGAAGAGACTAAACAAGTTTTAACTGATAAAGAACAGCAAATATGAAGCAAGATTAAAAAGAATAATCTATACAACATATACAGTTGCTTAGCGAACATGAGAGGAAAATGATGAATTGGGAGGACAGATGTCTTCCTTCGCTCAAAGGAGAAGGACCCTTCACAGGTGAGTACCAATGGTCATTCTCGCTCTGAGCTTGAGGACATTTGGGAACCTCCCATAGCAGTGTCCCTGTTTTAAGGGTGGGTATTGTCTTTTGTATCTAACACATGCTGAAGTACTCTACGACCAAACGCCACATCTGCTGGGCTAAATGTGTTCAATCTATAGTGCCTAACAAATGTTGATGCAGAGGATCATGTGACCGCCCTATATATTTCTTCAACTGACACATTCCTATTGAAGGATACATTGGTCGAGGCATTGCGATCCAAGTGGGCTGTAATTTCAGCAGGCATGGGATGCTTCTGGGCCCTGAAAAATCTTATAGGCATCTGCTAATGGCTGTTGCTGATAACTTGGAACCCTTGTTAGGGTTGGAGATGGAAGAAGAGAAGAAGAAGAGTTTGGATTTATATCCCCCCTTTCTCTCCTGCAGGAGACTCAAAGGGGCTTACAATCTCCTTGCCCTTCCCCACTCACAACAAACACCCTGTGAGGTAGGTGGGGCTGAGAGAGCTCCGAGAAGCTGTGACTAGCTCA
This sequence comes from Sphaerodactylus townsendi, assembly GCF_021028975.2. Lineage (NCBI taxonomy): Eukaryota > Metazoa > Chordata > Lepidosauria > Squamata > Sphaerodactylidae > Sphaerodactylus > Sphaerodactylus townsendi. The sequence goes on from NW_025950974.1 coordinate 9,012, forward strand.
AGGTCGCCCAGCTGGCGTGTGTGGGAGTGTATAGGCTAATCTGAATTCCCCAGAGAAGCCTCCACAGCTCAGGCGGCAAATCAAACCCGGTTCCTCCAGATTAGATACACGAGCTCTTAACTTCCTACGCCACTGCTGCTCCTGCTGGGAATGAAGAGAGGCTCAGATTTTTTAAATTTCTGTGATCTGATAAGAAATCATTGTTTATGACCTACCCTTTCCAGGGTGACAGACTCTTCAGGGACGAGTTTAATAAGATCCTGGTGGAAACTAAGGACAAAAGCTATGCCAAGGATTCTTAGGAGATTTGAGAGAACGCCTGCAAGCAATTATTCCTTTCATACCCAATATTCCCTTCCTTGATTTAAGTAGGAATACAGAAGGGCCTCATGGAATCACACAAGTCAAAAGGGGCTTCTACAACAGAGAGTTCCAACCCAGAGGCAACAGAACGACCCATTGGTTACTCACCGAGAAGGGGTCTTCTGCTGGATTAGGGAGGCATCTTGAAGTGGGTGTTTCCCAACCGGATCTCAGGGAGGCAGGACTTAACCAAAGTTGTCACTTCCTGTGGTCCGAGTGGGCGTCACCTTTCTTCTCCAGTAGACACCTGTCCAAGCAGTGAAAGCTTTCCTCGGAAGTAACATGTACATTGAACCACAAGAGGAAGTAACAAGACAATATAACGATGATTATACCGGTAACAACTATACAAAAAACCCATGTGAACTAATGGAACTTTGGGCTGCTGGGGTTTCTAGCCCATTTAAGGTACAAGTAGTGTGACAAAGAGAGCATGGAAAACATTGGAGACTAATGATGATCCCGGGAGGGCCAAGATGCCTCCCTAATCCAGCAGAAGACCCCTTCTCGGTGAGTAACCAATGGGTCGTTCTACTGGATGTGGGAGGCATCTTGAAGTGGGACCTCCCAGAGCAGTGTCCCGAAAACGGGTGGGTCAGGATCAGTCTCCAATGATGTGTTCCAATACTCTCCTGCCAAACACAGCTTCTGAAGCTGCCGTGGAGTGTATTTTATAGTGCCTTACGAAGGATGAAACAGAGGACCAAGTGGCCGCTCTGCAAATGTCTAATACTGAGGTTTGAGTTCTAAGGGCTGCGTTAGTTGCTGCACTATGCGTGGAGTGGGCCACTATCCCATGAGGAACCGGCTGGTTGGAGGCCTTGTACGCCTCCACGATGCAGGCCTTGATGGTGCGGCTGATGGCAGCCTTGGACATCGGGTGGCCCAGATTCGGCGTGGATACGTTAATGAACATTGAGTTGGACTTGCGGATAGATTGAGTGCGTATTAGGAATGCTTTTAAGGCTCTACGCACGTCCAGGTTATGCCACAGCCTCTCTTTAGGATGTGAAGGGTTGGGGCAGAAATTGGGAACTACAATGTCCTGTGAGGTGTGGAATTGGGAATTGACCTTAGGAATGAAGGTGGGGTCTGGTTTGAGAACCACTCTGTCCCTATGAAAAATACAGAGTTCTTTTTCCACTGATAAGGCATGGAGTTCCGAGACCCGTCTGGCTGAGGTGATGGCTATGAGGAACATTGCCTTCATGCGGAGCCACTTGAGATGGATCGTTTGAACCGGCTCAAAGGGTGATTTAGTGAGTGCTGAGAGTACCAGGTGTAGTCGCCAGGTGGGGAAGCGATGAACGGTGGGTGGTTGTAGTTGCGTCACTCCTTTAAGGAAGCGGATGACGTCGGGATGTCTGGAGAGAGGGAGCGTGCGGCTTGAGTGGCAGATGGTGGTCAGAGCCGCGACCTGTCTCCTAAGTGTGGCGCTCCATAAGCCTTGTTCGAATCCCTCTTGGAGGAAGCAGAGGATTTGAGGAATGCTGGGTTTTTCAGGATCGACATTCTTCCTTCGGCACCATCTGGTGAAGGCCTTCCAGGAGGAGTTGTAGATCCTGTTGGTGGAGTTGCGGCGAGATGCCAAGAGGGTGGTGGCTACCTGATCCGAGTAGCCCTTCTCTGTTAACAATCTCCGTTCAACAGCCATGCGGTTAGTTTGAACCACTGAGGTTTGGGGTGGCAAATGGGTCCTTGGATCAGCATGTCTCTCGGGGTCGGGAGAGTCAGACCTGTGGTTACGGAGAGGTCTAGAATGGAAGACAGCCATGGACGTCGTGGCCAGAAGGGTGCCACCAAAATCACCGATGCCTTCTCTGTTATGACCTTCCGGAGGACCTTGGGAAGGATTGGTGTAGGTGGGAAGGCATACAGAAGTGCTTTGGGCCAGGATTCCGATAGAGCGTCCACTCCCACGGCTTCTGGGTGGTAGAATCTGGATATGAAGGCCGGAATCTGGCGGTTGTTCTTGGAGGCAAAAAGGTCCAGTTGTGGTTGACCGAAGTGTTGAGTGATCATCCGGAATATGGCAGGGTTGAGCTGCCATTCGGCCTCCTGGATGGTTTGACGGCTCAGCCAGTCCGCTGAGATGTTGAGGCTCCCCTGGATGTGTTCTGCGGTGAGTGACAGTAGATGTTGCTCTGACCAGTGCAGAATTTTCGTGGCTTCCTGGTGAAGGAGGGAAGACCTGGAACCTCCCTGGTTGTTCAGGTATGCTTTGGCTGACACATTGTCCGTGCGGATCAGAACGTGAGAGTTCTCGATCAATGGGAGGAAGTGCTGAAGGGCCAGGTAAATCGCTCTGGTCTCGAGAAGGTTGATAGGAAGAGTGGCTTGTTGATGCGACCAATGCCCTTGGGTGAACTGGTTGTTTGCTGTGGCTCCCCAGCCGAGTAGACTCGCATCTGTGAAGATTTCTATCCGTTTTGGGGGTAGGTAGACCTTCCCTCTGGAGAGGTTGCGTTTCACCGTCCACCACTTGAGACTGGCTTTGAGTTGGCAAGGAAGGGTGAGATATCGGTCCTCCTTCTTCATAATTTGATACTGGAAGGGGCGAAGGAAGACCTGCAGTGGGCGCGCGTGGAGTCTGCCCCACTGGAGCATGTCGAACACTGACACCATGGTACCGAGAACACTGGCCAAGTGGAGTAGGGAAGACTTTTTGGCTGAGATGATTAAGTTCACTGAACTCCTCAGTTTGTTGATCTTCTCGGGGGGTATGAACAAGGTGTTTTGAGAAGTGTCGATGATTGCTCCGAGATGTTCCATCCTTTGGGATGGGGTTGTGTGACTTTTGGGAACGTTGATTAGGAATCCGTGACGGCGGAGAACTGACTGGGTTTGGGCGACATCCCGTTCCGCTTGTTGCCGGGAGGTGGACCTGACGAGGATGTCGTCCAAGTATGGGTGGACATGGATGGCCTGCTGACGGAGAAGCACGATGGGGGCCAGGAGGACCTTGGAGAAAACTCTTGGAGCGGTGGAGAG
>NW_025950975.1:0-12363 GCF_021028975.2 Sphaerodactylus townsendi
AGGCTGATGGGAATTGTAGTCCATAACATCTGGAGTGCCAAAGGTTCGCCACCACTGCATTAGGGGCTGTTTTTGAGACATGCACATGACTGCAGTTGATGCATTTGATAGCACAGGTGTGTCTACATGAGGTCACCTGCTGCTTGGTCTTTCAAGGTGAACCTGGGACCGTCTGCATTCCGAGCAGAGCCTCCTCCCCTGAACCACAGCGCCTCCTAGAGGGCTGTTAAGTACTGTTGACGCGCAAAGCTGTCTGCCAAATAAATTCCTTTCCCAGCAGTCATCTGGCTCCTGTGGTCCTTGGCACTGTGCAGGATGGAGTGACATCCCACTCCTCAGGGGCTGTTTCTGCCTCCCATGCGTTGCCACAGGCACTCATACACGAACACCTCTGTTGCACTTGAACACAGCTGTCTCCCCCTCCCAATCCCCCCCCATTTGCCTGTGAGCGTCCTGAGCCTGCCAAATTAATTTGCTTCTTGCAAATGCCTGTTCACATTCCAGCTCATTGGTTTGATAGAACTTGAGCTGTACCATGTCTGACATTATCAGTGTGTCTTTTGCATCTTCTGGTGAAAGATGCAAGTTTCATCTTCCCAAATACCATTGAAATGAAATGTTGTAGAAGTCTTTGGTGACAGCAGTGCTGCCATGAGAAGATCCCCTTTGGGAAATGGCCCTGCTTACTTATCTCGACAAGGGCTAGACTCTGGCTGATTTGCTGGATGACTAATGGCCATTTGTCACGGTCTGAATCAACAGGGCCCTCCTCCTTTAAGCCCCTGTGCCCGGGGTATGAGCCATCTGGTGCTGGTAGATGTGGACCTACTGTGGATACAGCTTTTCTTGCTAAGTAATAAGCAGTAGCTGGGTTTTGAGACTTGGGAGTGGGAAATGTCTGGCCCTAGAGAAGAACTAGTGCCCGTCTGGAAGAGAAAAGCTGATCTTGCATTTCAAACCGGTTCTCTGATCAGATTCTTTATTTACTGTCAGTGACCAACAATAACAAATAACACTGACAACTGGCATAAAAAGATATATAAATATTCATGTACACACCATTATAAAATTGGTTAAAAGGAATGAAATTTATTAAAATCTTTAAAACCATACAAATGTGCAAGAAGGCATTACAAAACTTCCTCACGTACAATTTTCCTTATATTCTTTAACAATTCTGCCATTGTATTGTTGAAGGCTTTCATGGCCGGAATCACCAGGGTGTTGTGCGTTTTCTGGGTTGTATGGCCGTGTTCCAGTAGCATTTTCTCCTGATGTTTCCAGATGCCAGCCACAGATGCAGGCGAAATGTCAGGAGAAAATGCTACTAGAACACGGCCATTCAACCCGGAAAACCCACAACACCCTGTAGCAGGGAATCTTTGTTGGCTGCCACTACTCTGGGTCTAACTTGGGAAGGCCCAGAGCATCTCCCCTGCTCCAGACTGCTTCTTCTCCCAACAGGACATGCCGTCTAGCTGACCAAATGAGGTGTGAGGACCCAGGCAGAGCAACAAACAGTTTATTAAAGAGATCTAATAGCAACAATAATCCAAGCCACAAAACTAATAAAAACAAATACACTAATAAAACCCTAATGCATCTGTCTTGACTGCCCCTAGCCAGGGGTCTGCAACCTGCGGTTCACCAGATGTTCATGGACTACAATTCCCATCAGTCCCTGCCAGCATGACCAATTGGCCATGGTGGCAGGGGCTGATGGGAATTGTAGTCCATGAACATCTGGAGAGCCGCAGGTTGCAGACCCCTGCCGTCTCTTGGCACTAGGCCTCAGGGCAACTCAGCTCTTCCTGCATGAGGGATCCCTTTGCTGTCTGCAGCGACATCTCCCCATCTCTATGCCCAAGGAATGACCCTATCTTCTTAGGCAAGACCTTTTGTTCCATCTTCCCAGGCTCCATTTCCCCATTGGCCCTGGTTTCCCTGCCAAATCTCCTTTTACCAGTTGCAAGGCCAAGAGCAGGCGTGTCCAACTCTGGCACCCCGATGTTCATGGACTACGATTCCCATCAGTCCCTGCCAGCATAGTCAATTGGTCATGCTGGCAGGGATTGATGGGAATGGTAGTCCATGAACATCTGGGGCACCAGAGACACCCCTGGCCAAGAGGGTTCTACTTTGACATAGGCCTCCCTAGGGCTGATAGGCCACGCTACTTTAGGATCATGATACCACCTCATCCCATTCATCTACAGCTCTTTAGGTTTGAGCTTTAGATACTGTGGTGCTTTTTCTTTTTTGCCCCAGATGTGTTTCTTCTTGGAGGATGCTTTCATTCTGAGGCTGACATGTGCAAATGCAGGCTCTTTCCTCCTGGGCGAAGGCATGCTGTTTTCAAACGCCAGTAATGGGCAAAATAACTGAAGCCGTGTTCCTCACAGCCTGACCCACAGTCTGTCTTCCCAGACCGCTGTGCCTTTTCAGGCTCCCCCACAGATAGCGCATTCCCGGCCTTTCAATTAAAATATTCAAGGTAGCGTGCCCAGAGTTTCCCAAGAGTCAGAATAGGAAGGAAAATTGCCCACGACAAAAATGCGGCTGCTGTTGTGCAAGAACAGAAATGATAATAGCAGCAGCTCATCACATCAAGACAGCCAAGATACCCTTGAAAGCTCTTTGGAAGAGAGCTGTTTTGGCTTGATGCCCCGCAGAGGTGGAGCCGGGCAGGCTGGGTCTCGACAAGTTTGGACCAGCAGTGCAAAGCGCCGAGGTCACCTGTCCCGAGTAGCTGCACAGGATGTTCCCGAGGGTGGAAACACATCGAGCAGGTCATTTGACCAATGGGTAGATCCATATTAGTATGTTATTCTATGGAGGTCCAGCCTATGTTGTGATCTGGCTGCTAGCTCTTCCAGGCACAGGGGAGAACTGCACCGACCCTCTGCAGTAGCCAGGAGTCACTTAAAATGGTCCTCCCTCGGACACTTAGGGAAGCTGTTGGATTCTATGATTGATTGATTGATTGATTGATTGATTGATTGATTGATTGATTGATTGATTGATTGATTGATTGATTGATTGATTGATTGATTGATTGAATATACCGCTCTAGCCCCGAAGGGCTCAGGGCGGTGTACAATGTAAAACATCATATATAAAAACATAAATATAGTTTAAAACAACAGTTTTAGAAATTCAGTTTTTTCTAGAAAAAAGTTCTAGAAAATTTTCTGGAAAAAAGTTCTAGAAAACAACAGTTCTAGAAAATCGGGACTCCCAACAGTAGCTCGGTGAAGGCTGCGGTGGGAGCTTGGAAAGAGGGACTCCCGGAAGCTGCTGCAGGGTCGCCTCTGGTCCCTTCTGCTGCCTCTAAGGCAGGAGCCAGTGCCGTGGTTTGCAGAACATGCAGCTCTATAGTGAGGCGAAAGCTGTGTTTTTGCAGTCAGGGCATTCAGGAGGTTGGTTGTTGATGGCACAGATTTATTTAGATTCCCCCAAAGACCTTGTTTTCTGTAGGGACATAAGACCGTCTGGATGTTATACTCCTTCAGATCTTTGGCATTCTTTTCTATTGTGAGAAGTCCTGGAGTTCAAAAGCCTCCATGCACCCCATCCCATCCCCATGTGTACAGTGTGACTTATGAAATTGCACACCTGAATATATATGTGTGTGTGTACGTGTGTTGACAACCACAAGGGTTGGCTCTCAGGGAAGATAGTGAGATTTCTGCCAGGCTTTCCCCTTTGTTGACCAGTGAATCCTCAGTAGTCCTGTGAGCAGTATGGCGGAGGGGTGGGCGGGCCATGAGGCTCGAGGTCCTTGGCCTCTCTGCCACGTTTCAGCTGCTACAGAATGTGCTTTTATTCCTGTGGCTGCTTTATGGTTCTTTCCTGTTAAGCTTAAATTGTGCTAGATAAGGACTGTTGCTCTGAATCCTTTAGGACTTTCCTCTTTGTCCTTTTTTTGACAAGCAGGTCTAAGGTCAGTTGTTTGCAAGAACTAATAGCTGTAGTTGTTTCTAAAATCTCTTGTGCAATGAACTTTGAATTGGAAAAAAAAATCTAGGGAATGTCTGTGTGTGTGAAGTGCCATCAAGTCTCAGCCAATTTACAGCAGCTCCTGATGGGGTTTGCAACAGAGGTGGTTTGCCCTTGGCTGCCTCTGCACAGCAACCTTGGCATTCATTCCTTGGCCGTCTCCCAGCCAAATACCAACCAGGGCTCGCCCTGCTTAGCAGCCAAGATCAGGCCTGGGAGCATCCAGGTGAGGGAACCTGAGGCTTAGCAAAATGGTAATCGAATGTGTGCTCAATCAAATGGTAATAGAACGCGTGCCCAGGTTCAGGAAATATAAGGAGCAAATAGTGGCTCTATAAATCAAACCACGGTTGCCAGAAGTGGATGGCCGTACAGCAAAACAGAAATCAAGGCTGCATTTGCCAAGTGGGGAGGATTTAAAGACATTTCTGGGAATACACCTGCGCAGGCTTCTACAAATTACGGCACAGGGGGTGGAAGGCCGTGCGAAGCGATTTGCTGGAGCCTAGAAGAGTAGCTTCCATTTATGGTTTTGTGTTGCCAGCTGGGTGAGCAAATGCTTCCTATTGATGTGAATTTGGCAAACATCTTTGCCTGCCAAAGCCTTTGCAGAAGAGTATCATACTTAAAATTATTTCTCATCTGAGATGTATAAATTTGACCCTAAAGTTTTCATGTTATGTGTGTGCAACGTTTGAGTGCTTATTTTTGTCCTGTCTGCGTCCTGTGGATGACAGTGCTCTCTTCTCTCTGTCCAGACAGGTAGAATTGACAAATCCTACCCCACAGTCTGTGGCCACACGGGACCAGTGCTTGACATCGATTGGTGTCCTCACAATGACCAAGTCATTGCCAGCGGCTCGGAAGATTGCACTGTTATGGTAAGTGGATGGAATAAGTGTTACAGGAAAGTTGGCTGCTTTTCATCTTTAAAAATAATTTTATGGGTGTTTCATTGTAGTTTTTTTAAAAAAACCTTGAAGATAACCTCAGAGTGAATTAGCTGCTGGGGTTGCCCTTTTTTGGCAGAAAGTATAGAAACGTGGCTCTAGAACAGGGGTGCAAAACGTGCGCCCCACGGGCCAGATTTGGCCTCTTGCGGAGGCTTATCAGGGCAGTGAGCCAGCCGAGGCAACCCCCTCACCCCCACTCCCGGTCTGGCCTGGTGAACCCGTTGGGCATGCTAGGCCAGATCAGGAGTGGGGGTGGGGTGGGGTGATGGGTTGCCGCAGCTGTTTTTATTTGAGCTGTATAATTTTAAAAGTATTTGTAATTGTTTAAATGTTTTAATGTTCATATATTCACCACCTTGTCCCAGATTGGGTGGAAAGACAGCATAAAAATGTATAAAATAAATAATATAAAATGTTGTTAACATTGCATCGGTGTGCGGTGGGGGGGGGAGCCGCCTGTGGGAGTGGTGGATGAGTGCTCTGGTGGATTTGCCCTCCCTGGGGCACTTATCCCAGCAGAGTGAAGAAATTGCTGGTGTGTGGCTTCCGCCACCCTCCCCAGCGATGGGACATGGTGTGGGATGCTGCGACAGCGTCCCTGCGCCTCCACTGCTGGTGCAGCAGGGGCAGTGTGGGGGCGTGGCTAGGGGAGGAGCTGACTTTAGTTGGCTCTCTCCCAGCCGTTTGTCACCTTACGCTGGCCAGTTTAGACTTCAGCCACTGAAAAGGTGGTCCATAGGAGCTTCTGGGAGGCACAGATATGTTTTTTCTTTGCAAGCCTCCTCATACCGCCAGGAAGCCTCTCTGGGAGTGGTGGGGTGCCGCAGCAGTGGTCCTGGGGCTGGCTACCTGGCCACTTGGATGGGGCTGCCCAGTGGGTGCTCCAGACTAGAAGGCATTCTTCATGTCACTTGCAAAGGCAAGAGTGCGAGGCATAATACAAACTAGTGCTGGAGCAGTTTTACTATCTGAGGCGCCTCAGACGAGTTTGAAAGTGCAGGAAACAGCCCTGATGTAATTGGAATGTGTGAAACTGACCATTTCAAAATGGTTTCAGATAGTGGCACTCACTTGACATGTGTCATTTAGATCAGTGTGAGACGATGAACGCCCACAGTTTTGATTAGTGAGGGTGACCCTTGAGTTCTCTCAGTGTGTAGAAAGGGGAAACTCTCCCTTCAGTGCTTTGCGTGAGATCTTTGTGCACGGGTGGGAGGAACTGCTTGGCTTGCCGAAGGTCCCGGGTCCAATCCCCAGTTTTTAAAAAAGGGCTAGACTGTGGATGATGTGAAAAGCCTGGAGAGCTGCTGCCAGTCTGAGTGGACAAGACTCATCTTGGTGGACCAAGGGGCTGACCCTTATACATAATTGCCTAAGGGATGGAATGTCCGACGACAAACCCCCAGCCAATGGGTGTGCAGGACTCACGGCATTCCATCTCGTCCCCGCCCACCTTCCCCCAACCCAGGAGCCTTGCTTGCTCAAAACAATATGGGCTGCTGTCCTGGAGGGAAGGGGGGGGTCCCCCCACACTCTCCCTACCCCCATTCTTGAGCCCATTTTATTTTCATTTAAAATGGGCTTTAGTGCTAGTTTATGTAAGGCAGTTCTCTCTCTCTGTGTGTGTGTGGAAATATCAAATGTTTATTTCATACCAAGTAAAACAGGTCCACTCCTGTGCCTTGCATTTGCTAATCCATCATAATTCGGGATTTATTTTCTGCCACCTGGGGTCTTATGCCATCTCCTACAATCGCAGATTCTCTGAAGGCTTCAGAATGTTGACCAAATGCACTGTATTTCCATCTCATGAAAGGAAACTGTCGGGGTTTTTCAGAGTTTGCTGCTAAACGGGATAGCATGCTGAAGGGTGCTGGAATATTCTGTACAACAGCGTAATTCAAAAAACACGTGAAATGGAATGAATGCCATCTGAAACATAAATACCAGGAGGTTTGGCAGGACTTAGCCGGGGAGCCTCTTGACAGGGGCACATCTGCCTCTAATCCAGGCTGCATGGAAAACTTGTGTCACGCTCGGGCAGGGTGACTCACGGGAAGATCAGCAGACCTTGCTCACTGCGTACCTTGGTGACCGCTGATGTTCTGATGAGAATTCTAGGGGTGTTTAAAACAGGGAACTACCGTTGTCAGTCCTGTGGCTAAATTCATCCCTGCCACCCTGGAAGAGTAAACTCCACATTCCCTACACGGTTTGCCTGTCCAAAGCCGGAACGGCACATCTGGAGGCATCACTTTCAGTGGTCACGAGACTTGCTGTGCATTCATTGTCTCTCTGCACCTTAGGGAAAGGTGGGTGGATCCTGGGCCACATATCACTTTCAGTGGCGTAGGAGGTTAAGAGTTCGTGTATCTAATCTGGAGGAACCGGGTTTGATTCCCAGCTCTGCCGCCTCAGCTGTGGAGGCTTCTCTGGGGAATTCAGATTAGCCTGTGCACTCCCACCCACGCCAGCTGGGTGACCTTGGGCTAGTCACAGCTTCTCGGAGCTCTCTCAGCCCTACCCACCTCACAGGGTGTTTGTTGTGAGGGGGGAAGGGCAAGGAGATTGTCAGCCCCTTTGAGTCTCCTGCAGGAGAGAAAGGGGGGATATAAATCCAAACTCCTCTTCCTCCTCCTCCTCCTCCTCCTCCTCCTCCTCCTCCTCCTTCTTCTTCTTCTTCTTCTTCTGCTGCTGCTGCTGCTGCTGCTGCTGTGATGCCCAGCAGAACTAAGCAGGGGTCTGAGGTGTCTGCAATTGCGTTCATACATATGAACCATGAAGGGTAAACTCACCAGAAAGTGTAGAGCGGGAGTGGGGGGTGGGGCGGGGGCAACCTATGGTCCTCCACATGTTTATGGACTACAATTCCCACCAGCCCCTGCCAATTGGCCATGCTGGCAGGGACTGATGGGGATTGTAGTTTAAACATCTGGAGCACCATAGGTTGGCCGCCACTGGTGCAGAGTGTACTGACCAGGGGTGGTGTCCACCTGAGCGAGGTCAGGTGTTGAGGAAGAGCTTCTGAAACATGACCCTGGCAGCATGGGTTTTTATAAGAGACTTCCCTCTCTCGTTCTGGAAATTTCATGTTCTGCCTCGCTCTGACGTGAGGCTCACCATGGAAGGTTTTCCAAGCAGGTTGTCCTAGCTTAGCAGCACCGTCCCCCGTCACACCCTCCACTCACTGGGTCCTGCTTCTTGGTGCTGACTCCTTCTTTTGCCCAACAGCAATGTTAAATTATTGATTTTAGCTAGATTTTTTTTTCACCCTGACCTGGGTGGTCCAGGCTAACCTGTTCTCATCAGATCTCAGCTGCCCTGGTTTGTATGTGGATGGGAGTCCACCAAGGAAGTCCCAGGTCGCCATGCACAGGAAAGCAACGGGAACCTTCACCTCTGGACATCTCTTGCCTTGAAAACCCTGTTTCAGAGGTGTCCAACTCTGTCCCTCCAGGTGTTCGTGGACTAGGATTCCCTTGCTAGCTGGCAGGGACTGATGGGAATCGTAGGCCACAAACATCCAGAGCAGTGTTTTCCAACCTTTTCGACGTCACGGTACCCTTGACCTCACTCTTCATATCTCACAGTACCCCTGCCATCCTCCCCCCCACCTTCCTTTCCCAGTTCCCCTGCTTGCCACCCCACACCTTCCCCTCCCAGGGTGAAGGGAAGCGGGGGGGGGGGAGTGGCTGCTGACCTTGCCGCAGGCCCTGCCCCCTGGGCCAGCTCCATATCCTTGCTGGTGCCGGTGGGAGGCACCGCAAAAGTGAGGGGGGCCGGTAGCATTGCCGTGGTACCCTTGGGACATGCTCACGGTACATGCTCACGGTACCCCATAAGAGCATAAGAACATAAGAACAAGCCAGCTGGATCAGACCAGAGTCCATCTAGTCCAGCTCTCTGCTACTCGCAGTGGCCCACCAGGTGCCTTTGGGAGCTCACAAGCAGAAGGTGAAAGCAATGGCCTTAAGAACATAAGAACGAGCCTGCTGGATCAGACCAGAGTCCATCTAGTCCAGCTCTCTGCTACTCGCAGTGGCCCACCAGGTGCCTTTGGGAGCTCACGTGCAGCAGGTGAAAGCAATGGCCTTCTGCGGCTGTTGCTCCCGAGCACCTGGTCTGCTAAGGCATTTGCAATCTCAGATCAAAGAGGATCAAGATTGGTAGCCATAAATCGACTTCTCCTCCATAAATCTATCCAAGCCCCGTTTAAAGCTATCCAGGTTAGCGGCCATCACCACCTCCTGTGGCAGCATATTCCAAACACCAATCACACGTTGCGTGAAGAAGTGTTTCCTTTTATTAGTCCTAATTCTTCCCCCCAGCATTTTCAATGGATGCCCCCTGGTTCTAGTATTGTGAGAAAGAGAGAAAAATTTCTCTCTGTCAACATTTTCTACTCCATGCATAATTTTATAGACTTCAATCATATCCCCCCTCAGCCGTCTCCTCTCCAAACTAAAGTGTCCCAAACGCTGCAGCCTCTCCTCATAAGGAAGGTGCTCCAGTCCCTCAATCATCCTTGTTGCCCTTCTCTGCACTTTTTCTATCTCCTCGATATCCTTTTTGAGATGCGGCGACCAGAACTAGACACAGTACTCTAAGTGTGGTCGCACCACGGCTTTATATAAGGGCATGACAATCTTTGCAGTTTTATTATCAATTCCTTTTCTAATGATCCCCAGCATAGAGTTTGCCTTTTTCACAGCTGCCATGCATTGAGTTGACATTCCCATGGAACTATCAACTAAGACGCCCAAATCCCTTTCCTGGTCTGTGACTGATAGCACTGACCCCTGTAGCGTGTATGTGAAGTTTGGATTTTTTGCCCCTATGTGCATCGCTTTGCATTTTGCTACATTGAACCGGTGTGGAACACCCCTTTACACACCGTGGTTTTAATGTGCTTTACTGTGTTTTGTTTTTATTTATCTTGTAAACTGTTTTGAGTTCCTGTAAGACGGGAAGTTTGCTAATAAATGGTTTAAATAAATTCTAAACAAATAAATAATATAGCGGAGGAGAGGAGGCAGAGGAGACTTGAAAGGTCTATTTAAAAAGAAATCTATAGTGATTTTGGTGGGGAGAAGGTGAGCAATCGTCCCCGCCCGTTGGCTTCTTCTCATTTTAACTTCCAGAGAGGTTTGCAGCACAAAATGGCCATACGGCTGCTGCATGATGTATCCTCACGGTCTGAGCGCTCACTTTGAAGAGTGATTTTTCTCATGCCAGACAATAAGGAACTGCTTAGATGTGGATTCTTCAGAAACTTTTGAATGACGGTAATGGACTGCAGGTTTCCTACTCGGCTGGAGAAGGCTGGATTGTATCATGCTTGTGTGGCGGGTGCCGCGATGGGTCTCCTCACATGGGAAGAATTGGTTGCAGCCGGAGCCGGTCCCTCTCTCTTTCCCAGAAGCTGAGGTGCCACTTTGCACGGACATCCAGGGTCTACGGAGCTTGCATTGGCAGACGTTTCAGGGAAACTGTGGGCTGGCTGGCTGGCTGCTAAGCACGCCTGTGAGATTACCATTCTGCTGATAAACTGTTGTTGGTTCTAATTAGTAAAGCCAGCCACAAGCTTCCCCTTGGTGTATGAGTGTGTTGTGGCTGTCACTGGGTCTGGTATCTTAAGCCCCAGTTGGAGTGGAAAGTGGAACCGCCCTCCTCCCCAATCCTGGAGACAGGAAGCTTATCCGTTATGACCGAGCACCAGCAACGTTTTGTATCCTCAAGCTGGTTAACTCATTGAACGACCTGGAGCAGAATTTAGCCCACTGTTTGAAATAATGCAAAATCTAGGAGAGCGTTGAAGGAAGCAGAGCAGTCGAGAGGGAAACTTATCCTTGTCTGAGTGCCAGACAGGAGGATTCAGCCAAGCTTCGCCTCCCTTCCTTCCGTGCACGGACCAGGAGCGTTCTCCTCATCAGTGAGTTGGCCACAACCAGCCCAGCTAGGATGGAGAGCCGGCTTTCCAGACCAGAGGACGTGTCTTCACTTTGGCCATAGAACTTTTGCAGACATTAACAGAAAGAATGTTCCTTTCCACTTGACTGTCTTTGCCAGTACAAACTCTTCACTCGCTGGCTGTTCTACCATATGTTGCTTCATCCCTTTCCCTGCAATTCTGGTGAAACATTCATACTGGTTTAGTGCATATCTAGACAAAGACCAGAGTGGCTGCCTTGGAGTTATTTTAGTCTGTTATCTTGCTATGTGTCCTGTATGTAGAGAAGCATTTAACAGGACAACAACGCTCACAGCTACGTCCTGTGCTCCGTAACTTTGCTTCCTGTCAGATTTCTTCCCCACCCGCCCACAAAAAGTGGAGCGCTGCCCTGTTTCGGAATGAACGGGCCAACTCAGCAAGGAGCAGGCTGGCCTTTTCCTCCTCTTTTGCTCTGTTAATGGGATTAGGGCAGTGATGGCGAACCTATGGCACGGGTGCCAGAGGTGGCACTCGGAGCCCTCTCTGTGGGCATGCACACACAGAGTTCGTCATGTGGGGGGCGGAAAATCACACACACACACACATCTAGGCTGGCCTGGGTCACTGAGCACGATGTGCGTGCACCGCGGTGAGCAGGAAGGACTCGGCTGGCGGGTCTGTGCTCCGGGTGGCTGCTGGCGCAGAGGAGACAGAGATGCTAGAGAGGGACAGACCGGTGTGCGCGGGACTTGCTGGAGGCTAGAGCAGGCTGGCCCCTGCTCAAGCGGCTGGGGCGAGGAAGAGGGAGCCAACCGTTTTTTTCTAAACTAAAACCTCAGTATTCAGGTTAAATTGCCGGGTTGGCACTTTGCAATAAATAAGTGGCGTTTAGGTTGTAATTTGGGCACTCGGTCTCAAAAAGGTTCGCCATCACTGGATTAGGGCTTCTGTTCCTCTCATCTGCAGAGGATTATGCTGAGCGGGCAATGATGCCCTTCATTGCCTCCTGAAAATTCTGCTACCTTTGTGCAGCCTGTGTTCTCTCTCTGCAGACTGGCTGGCTTCAGAAGTTGGGTTGTGCTTCTGTGATCTTGGGCGTGAACCCTCAGCCTGGAGCCGTGTTACATACTCTTCATTCCGGGCGGAAATAAGTAGTTGCTTGGCTGAACTTCAGTTGTTTTCACTTGAAGGATAAGGTTCATAGCACACGAACTGGAAGCAGAAGCATTCACAGATCTTCAGTGCAATATTTGTTCTTTTGGTATTCATCTCATTAGTTGTCAGAATACCAGTTCCATTCCTGAAATGTCTCTGAATTCACGGCCTTCCAGAAGGTGTCCACCAGAGCCATTTGTACAGTTGCTGGGTGGTCTGTTGATATTGGCGGGGTAGATGTTATGGCCATGGTGGCGAACCTTTGGCACTCCAGATGTTATGGACTACAATTCTCATCAGCCCTTGCCAGCATGGCCAATTGGC
>NW_025950976.1:0-12359 GCF_021028975.2 Sphaerodactylus townsendi
AGTGCCCATCATCCCCTGCCAGCATGATGCTGGTAGGGGATGATGGGAACTGTAGTCCATAACATCTGGAGGGCCGCGAGTTTGACACCTATGGCATAGATGAAATGTGAATAGCAACTTAAATGACGTGGTATGAACCACATTCTTGATTATTGCATGATCTTTGATGGATCACTCTGCACAGAGGTACAGTTTGGTCTCCTGCTGGGTATATTTAGTCTGTCTGTTGCCTGCCACTGCTTGGAATGGCAGCAGAAGAAACATGAAGGACAAAATCTCTGCTGAACTCTGGGCCAGCACATGCCTTCAGGAATTGTGGGTAGCTCAAGCTGTCCTTGACTCATTGTCCCGGATGGCTGAGGAAACCACAGTTTATATGCATCTCCTAATCCCACCTCTGCAACCTTCTGCAAAGAATGTGCCAGTGCAGACTGGGGAGGGGGTGAGCTGTGGGGTTCTGTTGGTGGTTTTTTTAAAAAAGATAGTTCAATAAGTCTGCTCTGCTGATTCATAAGCTCTCGACCCAGTAACGTTCGCACTGTAAAGTTGCCATTTCAATGGGCGAGGTTTGTGATCGGGGTGGTCACACGGATGGAAGAAAATAATGTTCTACTTGCACCTCCCTGTCTTGTGAGTCAGTATTATTTTTTCAGGCCAAGAAGGATCTCTTGGGTGTGTTCCTCAAGCCTGTCTCTTGCAAGCTTTAAAATGCCAGCTTCGTTCTTTCCTTCACCCCACCAGCCTTTGACAGAGATAGAATGTGGGGGCTCTGGATAGGCTGCCCCTGTCTGATTTGACTGATGATCAGAAGAAAAAACAAAGAAACAGATGCATCTCCCAGAAATAGAAATGTGCCACTGAGGCTCAAAGGAAGGGGTGTGGGGATTGGAAGAGATCCTTCGATTCTAGAACAGCATTGTCAGAGAGGAGATTCACGTTTGAAACCTGAAGCTTCCGACCAAATAAGGAACACCCCAATTAAACCCCAGTCTCTTTTCTCTGTTTTGCTTTCCCAGTTACTGCTTTAGAGAAGTAGTGAATGGGCTGGCAGGGGCTGGAACCCTGGTTCTGTATTGATTTATTTCATTTGTTAATTGAATTTATCGGTCACCCTTCCCCTTTGGGAGAGCTTAGGACGGTTCTCAACAGTCAAATCTACAAATGCTAAATCAACCGTTCAAGTGAGGCCAAATCTGCCCTCCCCTGCACGCAAGCACGCATGCACGCACACATGCGCACACACACTTATTATTTGAAGCCCATCTATCTATCTATCTATCTATCTATCTATCTATCTATCTATCTATCTATCTATCTATCTATCTATCTATCTATCTATCTATCTATCTATCTATCTATCTATCCATCTATCCATCTATCCATCTATCCATCTATCCATCTATCCATCTATCCATCTATCTATCTATCTATCTATCCATCCATCCATCCATCCATCCATCCATCCATCTATTTATTTATTAGATTTATAGGCCGCCTCACCCCCGAAGGGCTCGAGGCGGCTCACAATATAGCTGTTCTCGATGACAGCGAACAAGTAAAAAAATATAACTTAAACCCATTAAAACCTAATAGCAGCAGTTGCTAGAAATAAATACAACTTAAAACAATAGAAGTTGTTAAAAACAGGCGCCCGATCAAAAGGCCAGAGGGGGAGGGGGTAGGCAGGGTCCAAGATGGAATCAGGGTCCAACCAAGATGGAAAAACAGGCAGCCTCAGTGGGGGGCAGTAGAACCGCAGCCAGCCCCCCCAAAAGCCCGGTGGAATAGCTCCGTCTTAATTGCAAAAATAATCTCAGGAAATTGCAAAATAATAAAAAATAATAATCTTAGGAATTGCAAAATAATCTTAGGAAGTAAACCCTGTTGAATATAGACACTTATTTCTGAGCAGACACGCATAGGATTGTGCATCTTCCCAGGGGGTGTGGAAGAGATGAATTAATTCTTGGTGCTATTATTTTTTAAATTGATTTTTAAATTGGCAAAGATCTTGTGCCCTTCAAGGATCAATCTTCTGCAAAGAATGAACCACTGCAGACTAGGGAGGGGGTGAGCTATGGGGTTCTGCTTGGTGTCCATAATTTCTATAGCTCATAAAGTGACAACCTGTTATCAGATAGTTGTGTTCTTAACTTAGCATAAAAATACTGTGAATATCTCATGGAAGTACAATAAACGTTTCAACCAGTTCCACACTAATAGTTGCGCTATGCAAATGTGGATAACTTAAGCTGACATAATGGTTACAAAATAGGCAAACGTGTAATTAAAATGGGTGAAAATAATGGTTGTCAAAAACCTATGGTCCAAAATCCATGTGACGATAAATCAAAGTATCATAACACCAAGTTAATTTGAACTTGTGAGTAACCATACAAAAAATGTGGGCATCAGCATTCTAGATCAAAACAAGCTTAAACTCTCCCCAGAAGCTAAAACGACCAAACTGAGGCTATTAGCTTCTCATAATGTGACCAATGGAGCGTTATCCTTCAAAAACTTTGTTAGTCTCTACGGCTCATTCCGCACATGTAGAATAATGCACTTTCAAACTGCTTTCAGTGCTCTTTGAAGCTGTGCGGAATGGGAAAATCCACTTGCAAACAATTGAGAAAGTGGTTTGAAAACACATTATTTTGCGTGTGCGGAAGGGGCCCCAGATGCATGTTCTGAAGTAAACACTCCGGATGTTCTTTTCTTCAAATTTCTGGGCACCGCATGTTAGGATCTGCTTCTCTTCAGAGCGCCATTACTGAGGAGCTCTGAAGATCCTGTATTTTCAAAGGTTACTACGTTCATAGCTGTAGTCGACCCACGCGGTCAGCGTAAGAACGAGACGAGACGCGGAGAAAACATCTGGTGGAGATCGCCAGCAGCGGGAGACCGGAGGTCCGTGTTCCTAGCGAGTCTCCCGTCTGCCGGTTCCTGGCACCTTTTATTGTTACTCTATCGGGGGCGTGTAGGAGGGAGGACTGGGGGGAGTTCCGGGAGAGCGGGAGGTCGGGAGATCATCATGTGATGCATGATCTCATCTGGCTACGTGCGGAGAGGAGCGTACGCGTCTGAGCCTAATCCTCACCTGGGGGCAAGACCATTGTCCCTGCGCCCGGTGATTGAGCCAGACAGTTCATGACCCGTGACTCATGGGGGGATGAGGAGTGGGGGTGCGATGCGACCGGCAAGGCCGCAGGTCCGTTGGCGTCCCAACGTTCTACTACGGCACTGCTGGGTCGGCAGTGCACTACTACATCTCCTCCTTTTTTACATTTTAGAAAACGGGGGGCCGAAACGCTAAGGGGCGATTTAAAGGGACGCTTGTCTCCTCCGCCGTTTGGTCAAGTTGACCAAGCTGCTTGTGTAACATTAGAACTTGGTTGCGGGGTAAGGGAAATGCGAGGGGCTTCTTGCACACGTTACAGGCAATATTAGACACACATTGAACGAAACAAGATCCGATAATGAGGCATACAATTAAACCAATGCAGAGCTGTACAATAGCACTTCGGATTAGATACAACTTCTTGCAGCTCACGTACTTTCATATGAATCAATTGGGAATTATCAGAAAGATTAAAACAACACATATTATGTACATTCTCACAACCTTGGTGATGTAATAACAATAAGTAATCAATAGCGGCACGATTGTCTAGGGTCGCTTGACGAAGTTCCTGCTGCTCGGAGGCCAGAGCGTCCAGAGCAATGGAGGTAGAATTGATGGGCTTCGCAAGGGCACAGGCCAGCCGGCCAATAGTCTTGGTGTTACAGGAAACAAGTCCGGGGGCTCCCACAAGGGAAGTTGCGAGGGAGACAGGCTCCGCCTTGGAGAGGGCGACCGCGTCGTTTCGACAGGAGGGGTCGAAAGGCAGAGCGGAGCGGCGGCGGCGGCGTCCGGGCTCCTGGGGTGGAGCCTGGGGTAGCAGAGAGTCCCGGCAGACAGACAGGCGGAAATGCGGCAATAACAAATAACATAACTTCAAAAATTAGGGCATGCAATAAATTTAAACAATAAAACATGGCTAAACGATACATAGGCTGGATGATGTACGGAAGGAAGGCAACCCGTGGTTGCATAATTGTCCAATGCATGGCTCTTGCTGTTTGACTACCAAAGCTACAGAGCGATGGCGTTAGAGTCCATGGATTTCTCAAGAGCGTAGGGAGAGCTACTGATAGTCTTTAGCATTGCAGGTTCAGTGATTCTCACGAGCAAGGTTGTGAGAGAAGGCGTGTTCCAACAATATTCAAGCGGCTGAGAACAGCGGAGAGTTCCAAGGGTTAATCTATCAGGAATGTCCCTGGCTGCAACTCCAAGCTTCAGCCAGGGGGCGGCAGAGAGGGAGAGAGAATAGCGATTGTAGATGAGGAGCAGCAACACGCGGCATCAACCTCTGAGCCACAGCTGGCCCAGGCTGCCGTTCCTCCCAGGGGGGTGGCCCCAGCGGGGGGCTGTGATCCTTGTGGAAGAATGGGTGTGCTGGCTCCAGAGAGATCCCTCCCATCTCGGCCCAGGCTGGGGGGCAATCGGGCCCTCTCGACAGGGCGGCGGGGTCGGATCCTCCAGGGAGGCCCCGCTCCATCTCCGGGATGGGGCTGGCCTGGCATGGCGGGCTGGACTCCTGTATGGAAGAGAAAAAACAAGCGACGCTTTTCCCCCAGGGGTTTTGCGTGCTGGCTGAGTTAATTCGTTCTTATAGATGACAATGGAAAGCCCAAGCCCTGAGTGGGGGGGGGCGGGCAATTTTTGATAGAGAATAGAGAAGAGTACTTTGGATATGGTCTGCTGGATGAGACCTTGATTAGGTCAGTAGGGGGGGGAACTACTCCCCTTTCTTTCGTTAGTTTTGGCCAAGCTTTCGTTAGGCGCAGTTGGCCCATTCCGACAACGATCACTTGCAACATTCAAGGCGTTAAGAGATACAAGGCAGGGAATTGCCCGAAGGCTTAGGAGAAGGGAGAGGTCATATCCAGGTCGGATGTTTGTTTGTAAAACAATCCCAATCACCGTCTAAGGTGTGGGTTTTTTGCAAAGCAACTTAAACAATTCACAATTATAGTCATATCGTAATAGCATCTATAGGAAAGATGTAGAGAAGATGCAAAGAAAACAGTTCCTGGGCTTGAGGTTTGATCACAGGGGCAAATTGAGAGGGGTTTGCAAAAAACCCTTTATCAGATCCTAGATCTAGAGGTGGGGTGCGTCAGCCCATTAGAAAGAGGGAGGGTGTGCAGAAAGGAAGGCAGGGGGGGGGGAAGGGTTTGGAAGTCAGCTCTACCTTCCCCTCCCGTAAGGGGACTTTGGCCGGTTTGAGCTCGCTTCCTACCTTCACAGCGGAGGCTGTGTAAGATAGGTGTGGCTGAGAGACCCCCTTGGCACTGTGACTAGCCAGGGAGCGCTCAGCAGAGAATGTGGGAGCATGAAAATGATTTCGGCTTCATATGTAAACTTGCGCCACGCCAATGTGGCAGTGTAGGCTCAGATGGACGAAGGAAAAGGTTCTCAAGGAGAGGTTTGAAGAAAAGTTTTGAAGGTTTAAACTAAGATGGAGGCGGCTTGAAGCAGGTCCCATCGGTATCCTGGGGAACACGCACGAGCTGTGTCCCGTTTAAGGCGGATGCTGTAATGGGCGAAGCCTTTCAAGGCATTGGCACACATAATCAGAAGGAGAAAAATTTTAATTGAAGCACAAGAGCATAGCTTAGAAGCAATGGAAAAATCCCCCCTATGAGGGGAAAACTTTAGGGGTCTCTTGAAAGGGGGCAAGACATACAGAACATACATAGGCATACAGAGCACATATAAAGTAACAAGGAGGATTACAACTCTGATTTGAGATCTTGCTCTCTCTGAGGTACTGACGATTTTGCTGCCACTGGGAGCTTTGAGCTTGGGGCTTTGCACAGGCGCAGAAGCTATGAGATCTGGTTTGAACCTTACAGCTGGAGAGGGCCAAGGGGGCTTCTTCTTCACGAAGGACTTTTGGCTTAAGGCCATTGTGTGAGCATCTTCCCTTTTCCATGCCTCATTGTCCTGTAGATTGGCTATGGGGCATTCTGAGGAGGGTTCAAAACGGCAGTCCTCTTCCGTCAGCATTTCTTTCTGTTGCAATTCAGTGACTGTGGACTCTGCAGAGATTTTGAAATGCGTGCCATTCTGGGGCACTGGCGGAGGCATGGTGACTTTGGAAGTAGAAGGGGCTAGCAGAGCAGGAAGTATAGACGTAGAGGGGGAGCGAGCAACGAGATTTAGATTAGCTGAACTTAGATTAGACTCAAGTGAGAGCATAGAGGCAGGGTGTTCAGGTGAACTTGGCAGTTTCTGCGGGATGTTTGTCCATACTTGGATGTGGATGGCTTCCTGGTGCATGGGGTCGATGACCCCTGGGATGATGAACAACCCCTGTTCAGCGGCGGAAGCTTTTGGCAAGACCAGCCTAATGGTCTCCGTGGGGATGGGATCACTATACTGAGCTGGAGCAGCGAAGATCTCATGGGGGAGCTCCGGGGGAAGGGCTTGAGGTGCGGATCTTGGTTCCGGGCTGGGGAGATGCCCGGGCGCGGGCCTCCCCAGCGGGCATTGGGAGCGCCCGGCCCTAGACTTTCCTGGGGGTCTTCGCCCTCTGGGGAGAGACCCTCCTCCGTCAGGGTTGTAGGCCCCCCCGCCGGGCAGCCTACAATTCCTCCGGAAATGTCCTGGCTTGCCGCAATTGAAACACTCGTCTCGGGGCTGCCTCATGGCAGCGGAGAGGGCGGCGACTAGAAGGCTGGCTTGATGGGCGAAAGACCCGATATCCTGGCAAGCCTTAAGCATGTCGGCCAGTTCAGGGTCCTTACCTAAGCCTGTGATTGCCTTGCGGCACTCAGCGGAGGCGTTCTCCTTGGCAAGGCGCTTAAGGAGTTCGCCCTGAGCCTCCTCGTTATCAACCTGCCTCTTGAGAGCTTCCTGGAGCCTGCTCACAAACTCGGCATAGGGTTCTTGGGGTTTTTGCCGGATGGCGGAGAAGCTCTGTGTGGGCTGGCCAGAATTGGGGACCCTGACAAACGCCTTGTAAGCGCACTCAGAGGTGACCGTAAGGGTGGCCTCAGGCAGGACAATCTGATTGTTGGGGTTACTGAAGGCATCGAAGCCGTAAAGCTGTGCGGCAGTGTAGGCGCCGCCGGAGGCGGTTGCCCTGCTAAGGCATTGCTGGCGGAACTCGCTCTCCCAGATCGCAAATTGTGTAGGGCTCAGGAGCATGCGGAAGGTGGTCTTCCAGTCGTCCGGAACCATTAAGTAATTCCTCGCGACCGCCTCTAGCATGCCTCTCACATAGGGGCTGGTGATTCCTACGTCCCGCACCGCTTTACGGAGCTCAGTGAGGATGTTGTAGCTTAAAGGGCGATACTCGACAACCCGCCGAATGACGCCACCCTCCCCCTCGGTATCTGTGAAATGGACGGGGCACAATGCAAGAATATCGGCATCGTCTTCCGTTAGGGTTTCTTTCTTCTGCAGATGGTGGCTAATACGTTCTGCGAGAGTTTTGAAACCCGCGCCATTACGTGGCGCTGACGGAGGTGCAGTGGCTTCGGAAAATGAAGGCGGAGCAAGGGGAGGGGGCGGCTGAGCCGCGGAAGAGTTTGAAATGGGCGAAGGAGCAAGGGGGGCAGAAGGAGGACAGGCGTCCAATTTAGCGGATAGAGAAAATTCCGGGGTTGAAATTGAAGGTGAAAGATCGAAAGGAGGGCGGCCTACAGCAAGGGAGCCATAGGTCTGCAGGCTGATGGCGACAAAACATTGTCTCCACGTCAGTAGCAGTGACATCGGCGCGCGAGGCTCTGTGCGAAGAGTGCGCCCGATGTTTTCCCAGTCCTTAAGATTCAATGTCCCCCCCTCTGGGTACCATGGACACTGAGCTTCAATCTCCTCAACCAATTTGCGCAGCTCCCTTCTCTTTACGGGGACCCTGCCGCATTTCGCTAACGCTTTTAGTTCGTCAACGTGCTTGTCATAAGCCCTGCTTTTGCAAGCTCCCATACTCACCGGTGTTCCGTCGGACGAGAGAGTGTCCTAGGACGCGTGTCTCTGGATGCGCCGATCCAGAGGACAGGCGATACCGAAACGGTGGTCCCTGGATGCGCCGATCCAGCGGACTTCGGTATCGCGGCCCTTCCCCAGGCGACGGTGAGCAGGGTGGAGGTTCGAGGATTCCCGGGTTTCGGCACCAGCTTGTAGTCGACCCACGCGGTCAGCGTAAGAACGAGACGAGACGCGGAGATAACATCTGGTGGAGATCGCCAGCAGCGGGAGACCGGAGGTCCGTGTTCCTAGCGAGTCTCCCGTCTGCCGGTTCCTGGCACCTTTTATTGTTACTCTATCGGGGGCGTGTAGGAGGGAGGACTGGGGGGAGTTCCGGGAGAGCGGGAGGTCGGGAGATCATCATGTGATGCATGATCTCATCTGGCTACGTGCGGAGAGGAGCGTACGCGTCTGAGCCTAATCCTCACCTGGGGGCAAGACCATTGTCCCTGCGCCCGGTGATTGAGCCAGACAGTTCATGACCCGTGACTCATGGGGGGATGAGGAGTGGGGGTGCGATGCGACCGGCAAGGCCGCAGGTCCGTTGGCGTCCCAACGTTCTACTACGGCACTGCTGGGTCGGCAGTGCACTACTACACATAGCATTTGATTCTTAATGATTTGTGTAATTGGAAACTGTTATTTGTCATGTTTGTGAAAAAATACCCTACCATTGGGGGGGGGGAACCCTAGATGTTTGTCATCCCTTGAAGAATTTCATGGCTGAATGACATGCCAAAAGCCATTCCTTGATGTGAAACATCTCCATGAGCTCCACTTAGATGTATTATGCTGATATGAGGGTTGAGAAAAGCAGAGAGGAGCAAGAAAACTCAAAGAAATCTTAACACATAGTGATCTTCACCTTCCATGTGGAGGGAGAGGAAAAGCTGCATTTTCAGAGCATTCAGAAAACAAGGGGATTTTCTGATCTGAGAGCGTGGTGAGTTCTGAAGAGGAGAAAAAGTGTGTGTAACTCAGAATCCAAACCAAGGGGAATATATGCTCAAGAAAGAGACCATAAATGACCGAACACAAGCAAAAGAACAGAAGTGGCTGGATAGAAGGTTTCAGATTCTTGCTGGCTACCGAGTTGCTTAAGGGAATGATTATTATGACTGAAAATACCCACACAAGCCAAAGAGAAATTAAGTGTACTCAGACAAAAGTCAAGCTGCAGAGTTTGCTACCATTCACCACTCGGTTGTCTCTGATCACACAGAAGGTGATAAATGTACGCCTGTCACTGAAATGTCCCCAATTTAATTTCAATGCTTGCAGCAAATAAAATCTATGAGAATTTCATATTCCTGCTTGCTTTGAAATTTAGATCTGATGCGGTGACACTATCGTTCCATTTCTTTCCTGGATAGATCATTATGTCATTTTAATACAGCATCAGAACAAACAGAGACCTAGTACAGAAAATGCATCATTTTGATGTTATTTTCACATACAAAACTAAGGAACTTTGCAAATATATATTACATTAAGTTTTCTACTCTCATTTTTAAAAAAATTCAGGCCACTATCAAGCTCTTTGAAAACACAATTAAATTTAAAAACAAATGAAATATCGATTGCTCAGATACATTTGCCCTATTAAGAAAGTAACTTTTTGTCTCAGCACATTGTACATGCACTGACTTTGCGCTGTGTAGAGGTGGAAACAGAAAGGATGGTCTTCGGGTAAAGTTGACAACTCTGGGTTGAGAAATTCCTGCAGATTTGGGGTACAACTGGGAGACGACAACACTTGGAGAGGGGAAAAACCTTCGCTAGGTATAATCCAATAGAACCACTCTCCAAAGCAGCCATCTTTTTTATAGGGAAACTGATCTCTTCCGTCTGGAAATCAGTTGTCATTCCAGGAGATCTAGAAGCCCCACCTGGAGGTTAATAACTCAACCTTAGGATTGTAGGTGTCCTATGGCTCAGAGCCCAAAAGTAACCTTCTAAGCCAGCACAATTTCAACAAGAAAACCCTCCCTACCACT
Source organism: Sphaerodactylus townsendi (assembly GCF_021028975.2). Lineage (NCBI taxonomy): Eukaryota > Metazoa > Chordata > Lepidosauria > Squamata > Sphaerodactylidae > Sphaerodactylus > Sphaerodactylus townsendi. Next base: position 10,078 of record NW_025950976.1, read on the forward strand.
ACCTTGTCCTGCCCTGGATAACCCAGGATAGTCTGATCAAATTAGGTCTCAGAAACTAAGCAGGGCCAGCTCTAGTTAGTATTTGGATGGGAGCCCTCCAAGGAAGTTCAGGGTTTATACACAGAAGCAAGCAATGGCAAACTTCTGAACATGGCCCTTTCGGCACAAGCCCCTGAAAGCGTTTTGCAGATGTTTTCAAAAACTACCATTGGTTTGCACTGAACCCCTCGAAAATGCTTCCAGGCCACCATTTTGTTGTCATTCCATTTTTTAAAATGTCTTCTGAGATTCATAGCTATGAAGCTTCACAGCCTCATGCTGCAATTCTCTAGGGCCGTGGTGGCAAACCTTGGGCACTCCAGATGTTATGGACTACAATTCCCATCAGCCCCTGCCAGTATGGTCAATTGGCCATGCTGGCAGGGGCTGATGGGAATTGTAGTCCATAACATCTGGAGTGCCAAAGGTTCGCCACCACTGCTCTAGGGGTTGTGTCTACATAGCTACATAGACACGACCACCTGAAATAATTTTTTTAAAAGGACATAAATACAGCACAAGATGGTCGGTAGGAGATCAGAAAATGGCGCCAATGAGGAACTGTGGAGAGGTGTGGGAAAGGTTTTTAAGAGATTGTGCAGCATGAAAACATTTTTAAGATGCTTTCACAAAAAGAATCTCCAGGGAACATCATGCAAATAAAACGTTTTCAGGCTAAAAAGAAAACGTTTTGGGCTAAAAACTATGTGGAACACCATGGAGGAAACGTTGTTTTTTTCCTGCCTAAAAATGTTTTATTTGTGTTGTGAAGAAAGGGTCCATTTTTTGCCTTGAAAACCCCATGAGGGCTTGCCACAAGTTGGCTGCATCTTGACGGCCTTTTCAACTATCACCACTGTTCCCACACCCATGGTGGCTATTAACCCCACAAGACAAGGAAGATAATGTGAGGGGGCCTTTTATCCTTTCCCAGACCTAACACACAAACACGTTCATCAACTGTGTTGTGCCAAACTGGCTATCCGTACAGCTCAGACTGATGAACTAGATTCAATACATATAAACAGTATTTTCTTCTTACATGAGAAAGCTACAAAACATTATTTTGTTAATCCCCAGAAGAAATTAGGAATGAGCTCCTAGAGCAGTGGTGGCGAACCTATGACACTCCAGATGTTCATGGACTACAATTGGCCGTGCTGGCAGGGGCTGATGGAAATTGTAGTCCATGAACATCTGGAGTGCCACAGGTTCACCACCATGGTCCCAGAGGAAAGTGATTCAGAATGCAAAAGTGTTCTGGAATTCAAAATGAGACAGGTCCAAAGAATGCCTTTTGTGGCAGCAGCTTTGGGGAAAATACTTTTTTACTTTGGGTTCTGGGCTTGGCAAAACCCTTATATTTAGTTTTAAAAGGGGGGAGTTGCCTCTCTTGCTTGTCTTGAAAACCCTGTGGGGTCACCATAAGTCAACTGTGACTTGACGGTACTTTCTGCCACCATCAAAGTTTAACTATGTTGGTGTGCAGCAGAATAGCAGTTAGATTAGGCTGACCAGACAACCTGCTTTTGGTGGGACAGTCCCGCCTTAAAACAATTTGTCCCGCATCCTGCGGGTTTTTTCAAGTGTCCCGATTTTTGGAAGGCTGCCGCACTGCCTTCTGGGGCACAAGGCAGTGCGGCAGCCTCCCACGCACGCAGCCACAGGAGCACACTGCCTTCTGGGGCACTCCCGTTTCCATTTGGTCACCTTAAGCTAGATTCAAGTCCAGTGTCACCTGTTGAAGGATCTGAAGAAGGAAGTTTTAACCCCCAAAAGCTCATATCCTGAAAAATCTTATTCCTCCTAAAGTCAGAGGTGTCGCTCCAAGGGGGAGGGTGGGGGGTGCAACGCACTGGGCGCACGCCACTGTGTGGGTGTGGTGAGGGCATTCTGGGGCATGGCAGGGGAGTTCTGGGGGCATGGCGGCAGTGTTCCAGGCAGAGGTGTGATCCAGCAGGTTCTCACAGGTTCCCGAGAATAGGTTACTAATTATTTGTGTGTGCTGAGAGGGGGTCCCTAATTGGTGATTTTGCCACGTGATTTTTGCCTTAGTTACGCCCCTCCTCTCAGCAGTAGCACGCAGAACTTGAAGCAGTCTAGCAGGAGGTGCACCGGCATGCGTGGCAGCCTGCGCCTGCGTGCATTCGTTTCCCGCCCAAGGACCGGCGCAGCAGCTGCGTCCTTGCCACAGCCCCGCCCAAGAATGCCCCACCCCTGGAATGCTCGGCCACGCCCCCGTT
>NW_025950977.1:0-12358 GCF_021028975.2 Sphaerodactylus townsendi
GAAGTCCTCCTATGGATTAAAAACTGGTTGAGAAACAGGAAGCAAAGAGTGGGTGTAAATGGGAAATTCTCACAATGGAGAGATGTAGGGAGTGGTGTCCCCCAAGGATCCGTATTGGGACCAGTGCTCTTTAACCTATTCATAAATGACCTGGAAGTAGGGGTGGGTAGCGTGGTGGCCAAGTTTGCAGATGATACCAAATTATGTAGGGTGGTGAGAACCACAAAGGATTGCGAGGAGCTCCAAGCGGACCTTGATAAATTAGGTGAGTGGGCTAAGAAATGGCAAATGCAGTTCAATGTAGCAAAATGCAAAGTGATGCACATAGGGGCAAAAAATCCAAACTTCACATACATGCTACAGGGATCAGTGCTATCAGTCACAGACCAGGAAAGGGATTTGAAGCGTCTTAGTTGATAGTTCCATAGAATGTCAACTCAATGTATGGCAGCTGTGAAAAAAAGGCAAACTCTATACTGCAGGGATAATTAGGAAAGGAATTGAGAATAAAACTGCAAAGATTGTCATGCCCCATATATAAAGCTGTGATTAGAGCCGCGCTTGGAGTACTGTGTTCAGTTCTGAGTATACATCTCCAAAAAAGGATATTGAAGAGATAGAAAAAAGTGCAGAGAAGAGGCGACGAGGATGATTGAGCGACTGCAGCTCCTTCCTTATGAGGAAAGGCTGCAGCGTTTGGGACTCTTTAGTTTGGAGAGGAGACGTCTGAGGGGGGATATGATTGAAGTCTATAAAATTATGCATGGGGTAGAAAATGTTGACAGAGAGAAATTTTTCTCTCTTTCTCTAATACTACTAGAACCAGGGGGCATTCATTGAAAATGCTGGGGGGAAGAATTAGAACTAATAGAAAGGAAACACTTCTTCATAGCGTGTGATTGGTGTTTGGAATATGCTGCCACAGGAGGTGGTGGTGGCCACTAACCTGAATGGCTTTAAAAGGGGCTAGGACAGATTTATGGAGGAGAAGTTGATTTATGGCTACCAATCTTGATCCTCTTTGATCTGAGATTGCAAATGCCTTAACAGTCCAGGTGCTCGGGAGCAACAGCCACAGAAGGCCATTGCTTTCACATCCTACATGTGAACTCCCAAAGGCACCTGGTGGGCCACTGCGAGTAGCAGAGAGCTGGACTAGATGGACTCTGGTCTGATCCAGCTGGCTTGTTCTTATGTTCTTATGTTCTTATGTTGCAGTTGCTCAGCCTGCCAGTAGGGGTCGCTGGCGTCGGGCGCCGTCTTTCGCGCCTTTTTCTTCGCACCGTTTTTGGGAGGCGCGACTTTCCGCGGCTTCTTCGCGGCTGGCTCTTTCGGTTTGGCTGCCGAGGTCGCGCTCTTCTCCGGCGCGAGGGAGCGAGCCTTGTGGGCTGCTCTGGTCCTCTCCGCAGAGGACTCCGAAAAAGTCTCCCTCTCGGGAGAAAAGCGGCTGGCGTTTCCCCAATGCGCCATTGAGAAGCCTTAAGAAGGGAGGGAGGGGAGGAGGGAAGGGGGGGGAGATGATTCCCGTACCCTGTAGGGAAGGGAAAGCCTCAAGGAAGCCCGGTCCTCCCAGACAGAGACAAACAGAGACAACAAGAGTACAGACTGACAAGGGAAGAGAAAAAGGAGAAAAAAGGAGAAAAAAGGAGTTTTGGCGAGCAGGAGCTCGAAAGAGCGCTGCGCTCCCTGTTAGGCAGGAAAGAATACTGAGGAAGAAAGGTGACGCCCACTCGGACCACAGGAAGTGACAACTTTGGTTAAGTCCTGCCTCCCTGAGATCCGGTTGGGAAACACCCATTCAAGATGCCTCCCACATCCAGTAGAAGGGGCTATTCACAAGAATTAATTGGGAGTACAGTTTCCAAGACGGTTGTTGCAGTTAGGGCCTCTGGGACCAAGAAGTATAACAGGTAACATAAACACATGCCTTGGTTTCCTTCGTAAGAAGTTGGGAACAGTTCTTTGGGAAACCTGGCAGATCCTTCCAACTTCCATTACAATACACAAGAGGCTACTGGGGAAAGACAAGCCAATACAAGTCACTTGCGTGAACTCCACTTACACAAGCCACTTACACAAGCCAAAACGTCTGCTACAATAATCAGTCAGAAGACACAGCAAAACTGATATGTCTTGGTTGATATTTGCAATCTTTTCCTGGATTCCAGATTTTTTAAGAGCCACAACTAAATGCAATGAGACTAACCTGTGGCTGGAATTTTAATGGTTGTCGATTTCAATTAATTGCGTATGCCATTTTATCATGTCTTGGTTTGTGAATGGCCTTGACCAGGTTATTGGAAGAGGTTGCATACAGGCTTCCCATACAGAGAAATAGCTTTTTCTTGTCACCTGCTCTGTACAAGAATTTCTTCAGAGAAAATTTAGTCCTGTTTTGCTGCATTCCAAGACACTCCAGTAAGAGGGTTAGGGTTTAGCATTAGTTAGAATTCAGAGAGAAACCCTGTGTTCTCTTCCCTTCCAGGTCCTACTGTGATTAACTATTAAAATGATCAAAACATCTAATTTAGCAGCATGGACTGAACTTTTACAGTTACCACGTTATGGTGTGAGCTTTGCTAAAACGGACAAGCTCTCAGGGAAACTTATTATTCACCTAACTTTAACATTTACTCAATGTTCTTGTATTTAGACAAAGATCCAACATCCACAAGCCAACAAATCCAGCCGCACAGATGCATTTACTCCTTTGTTTTGTTGCAGTTGTAAGTCAAGCGACTACCATGCCTCTGGGCCTGCAAGAGGGAGCTGCTCCACCAGGCCTATGGTTGAGGCGGCAACAGTTTACCATCCAATGGCCTCCTTCTTTCCTACCCTTTTCACCTCGTTTTTTCTGTATATGATAATAGGAATCTATTGTATTTGATGTAGGTGAGTTTCAGCTGCTGCCATCTACATTTATTTTATTCAGTAGGTATGTGCAGTGGAGAACACAACAGAAATGTTTTGGTAAATAAGCTGGACTTGCAGGAGTATATGCTATTTAAGACCCTGCTATCATTTACCTTTCCCCCTGTAAGGAGACTCAAGGTGGCTTACCCTTCCTCTTTCCCTTCCTCTTCAAACAACAGACAACTTGGGAGGTAGGTGGAGTTGAGAGAGTTTCAAAGAACTATAACTAGGCTTGAGCACCAATCAAGTTATCAGTAAAATTCAAGTTCAGGTTTTTTTAAATCCAGAATTTATTAGTAAAGCCGAATATAGCCAATGTCCACAGGCTTTATTTGGGTATTACTGAAAATATTCAGGTTAAAGAATCTGAAAATTTTCAGTTTTCTCCGTCAGGGACTTGGGTAACCGGGGGGGGGGGGGGCCTGCCCCGGCAGTACATTCCAAGCCCTGGAAGGCTTGGAAACCATCAGCGGGGGACACAGATTCTTGGTGCAGAGCTGAAAAGCATCTGAGGGTCAAATTGATCCTGCATGCGGGGCTGAGCTAGGTCAGCCCTGCATGAAGGATCTCTATCTGATCTACTCCCCTCCGATATTTGTCAAGCACTGTAAGCATGGCTGAGCTTGCTTAGCTCCACATGCAAGCTCTGGACAATCTGTCTCCCTCCAATGCTTTTCAAGTCCTACAAGCTTGATGTAGGTGAATTGAGATACAGGGCTTGAAAAGCATGGGAGGCAAGTAGATTTTGTAAGGGGGCGGGGGGGGGCTGAACTTGCTCAGCACCACATGGAGATCTTTCTCTTTGCCCTTCTCTGTAGATTCGGAAAATGGCAGTGGAGGAGAGGAGGATTTTAAAATCTGAAAAGGTCCTCATTTCTTCCCCTATAAAAATGGCTAAAAGGCATTTGCACAACATAAATGAACCTAAGCATTTTCTAAAGCACTTATGTGTTATTTGGGGGTTTTTTGGCCCCATGTGTATTCAGCTTTTTGAATACACCTGAGGGTTCCTGTAGGTAAAAGAACCCCACGCGCGCACACACAAAAGCCAATATGGCGGGGGGTGGGTGGGTGGGTGGGTGGGTTCTGGTGATCCAGGTTTACTGAATCACCAAGCCTAATTGTGACTAACCCCAGGCCCCCCAGCAGGTTTCATCTGCAGAATGGGGAAACAAATCCAGTTCACCATATAAGAGACTGCCTCTCACGTGAACGAGCAGAGAATCAAACCCAGTTCTCCAGATTACAGTCCACAGCTCTTAACCACTACACCATGCTGGTGCAATATTAACCTCTTCATGCATCCTATTATCATTTGAAGCAGATCACAGTCATTCTATTTCCCAGATGATGAGTTAAAGGCAGACTGGTGCCAGTGCTTTCCCTGTGTACAATCCTCATTTAAATTTAAAACAAATAAATGAACTAAAAAAACCAGATACTCTGATACACAATCTCTCTTCTCCTTGGCTCTAAATAAAGATAGATTGCAAGGGGTGTCTGAAAAACCTCTGGAAAAGCTTAAACTTTAACAAAAAAACCACCTCCTACTGACATTGCTAGATTCTTGATCTAAGAAATTAAGGCGTTTTAACAAATCTCCTCTCCAAGATCATAAAGGACACTTGGAATTTCAATATTGAATTGTTCAAACAAGGAGTCAAATAAAACATGGCTCCTGGGAAAGTGATTTTCTGCTCCTCCAAATTCATCTTCCAAAAATAGCAACAATGCGGTAAGTTTGGGTTGCAAGATGAAGGCTTGGTCCTATCAACTATTAATGAGGATACAGCAAAAGTACAGGCAGAGTCGAGTGCATACTACTTTAGATTTGTGTCATGCTCCAAATGTGTAAATCTGCATTAAAAGCCACAAAATTGGTGAACAGTTCCAAAAGAGATGCCAGGTTAGGCTACATTCATGTATTATTCATTGTAATATTCCACTCTCTCATTTCCTCCCCTCTAAAAATGGCTAAAAGCCATTTTCACAACAGAAAAGAACAACCTAAGCATTTTCTAAAGCACTTCTTAATCAATAAGGCAGCATAAAGTGCACTGCGGTGGAGCCTGAACAACTGCACCAGCAGCCACCTCTGAAGAGCGCCAATTAAAATTGAATTTTACCAATATGTTGACTTCTACTCAGGTATGTGGAGAATGAACATTTCCCTCTTTTAGATCATCAGTGCACTTGGTCAGAGTATCTATGTATCTATCAACTCTATAAGTGAGTGCACAAATTGTTTTCTCCCAGGCAACACTTCTTATATATAAAAGAAAAAAAACTGATATAAGAACTCTTTTTAACATGTAGTGATTTGCACATGGATGCAACCTAAAGATATAAAATATCCCAAACAGTTTAAGAGAAGGGATAAAATTTCTCTCCTGTCAGAACAAAACATTGGGGGGGGGGGGGGAGACATATATGCATATACTTTATAGCAGCGGTGGCGAACCTATGGCACGGGTGCCAGAGGTGGCACTCAGAGTCCTCTCTGTGGGCACGCACAAACAGAATCACCCCCCACCCACCACACACATCTGGGCTGGCCTGGGCCACTGGGCTCAATCATTAGCATTAAATCTAAGATCTAATTTTGGGGAAGCAGTGTAGGTAACCCTGTTAAGTGCTGTTAAACCCCACAGATGTTCATGCGAAGAACTAAAGTGTGATCCTTTACCTGGGAGTAAGCTCAGTTGCTGGCAATGGGGCTTGCTTCTGAGTAAACCCTCCTAGGGTTGTGATTCATCCGTTGGGAGAGTTGACGGTTTCTTCAAAGCAAAGCCACCAACAATCACCAAGCTTGCTCCTGAGTAATGCACGCCTCCGAGCCAACCTTTTTTTTAAACTAAAACCTCAGTGTTCAGGTTAAATTGCCATGCTGGCACTTTGCAATAAATAAGTGGGTTTTGGGGTGTCAGTTTGGGCACTCGGTCTCGAAAAGGTTTGCCACCACTGCTTTATAGCATATATGCATTACTTTAACAATCCTAACTTGGGTAGCATATACAATTGTACTATTCGGCACAATAGTACAAATAAAAGTATTACTTTTCTACAAGAAAATTTTAAAAGTATCCGTAAACATAAAGAAAGAGTTGCAAAGTTCTGCACCATACGCTGCCACTGCACATATAACTTTAATTTTTCCCAACTTAGAGTCCAGAAGAGTTGAAGGTGCAAAACATATTCTAATTTTTTTTTAACCCTGTATTTGGACAGAAACACTCTCAAAGTCACAGCAGGTGGAACTGCCAAGATGTTTGGATATTAATGTAAACTTTGGAATGTTGAAAGAACTATTAACAATGTATTATTCTTCATTTAGAAACATTTTATGTTCCTTCTCCAGGAACCTGCCCAAGGTAGCTTACAAAATAAATGAAAACCGTGCATTAAAGGTATTAATATTTATCCAGCACCAAAAACCCAGCCCATAAAAACAGATCATTGACAGTGTAAAATAATAATTTCAAGACTAAAACAACATTGAAAGTATCAACCCCTCAATGAAAAACCTAGGTGAACAGAAATGTTTTAGCCTGGGACCTTAAGAAAAGCAATGCAGATACCAGGTTAACTTCAATGGGGCGGGCCTGTCATAATGTACTATCATTACACATAATAACATATTGTTGCCAAATTATTCACACTGAAACATAATTCTTGAAAATATTGGATGTCTTTTTTGCCACCAAGTCACACCTGATTGATGGTGGCCCCACAGGGTTTTCACGGCAAGAGATACTTGGAGGTGGTTTGTCATTGCCTGCCTCCACATCGTGACTTCTTGCGGGTAATTTCCTGTTCGGCATGGGATTGCACCCTTCTCTTCAGTTCTGGACACTCTGAACAGCAGTTAACTAAATCATTTACAGCTAACTATAAACTCAGACTGAAACGAGCTAACAATGATACAAATATTAATGCGTAGAACAAGAAATTTAAAAGAACTTAGAATAATATAGCAGAATTTTGAGAAGGTTATGACGGGTTGCCTTAGAACAGGGGTCGGCAATCTTTACCACCCAAAGAGCCATTTGGACCCATTTTCCATGGTCCCAAAGATCTACCGAGCTGGAGAGGCCACCTCCGGTTTGGCCCCTCCACTCACCTTTCCTTCCAGCACTGGGAGGTGGAGGCGCCAGGCAGGGAAACCCCCTCTGCCCGATGGAGCAGGCAGCCGCCTGCTCTGTGGGGCAGAGGGGGGATGGCGTCTGCGGCCTGCCTGGTGCCACTGCCTCTTGAACTGCAGGAGGCAGCAGTGCTGGGCAGGGAAACCCCCTCTGCCCGACAGAGCAAGCAGCCGCCTGCTCCGTAGGGCAGAGGGGGAATGGCAGGGGGGGATGGCGGCTGCTCTGGAGGGACAAGCCCATGCTACCCTCTGACCTCCAGGGGTCAGAGGGCAGCATGGGTGTGTCCCTTCAGCTCTCCAGAGCAGCGCTGGAAGGAGAGGTGAGTGGAGGGGATGCGAAAAGCGGCACCCACACGCACAGAGCCACCTCTGGTTCTGCCCCTCCACTCACTCTTCCTTCCAGCGCTGCTCTAGAGGGCTGGAGGGACAAGCCCATGCTACCCTCCAACCTCCAGGCCACGCGGAGCTGCAGTAAAGGCTGAAAGAGCCGCATGCGGCTCTGGAGCCGCGGGTTGCAGACCCGTCTTAGAAGTAGATGATACGGGAGGGTAAGATGTCCTCCTATGCTCAGAGGAAAAGGACCCTTCATGGTAAGTTTCCAATGGTCGTTCACCTGCTGAGCAGGAGGACATCTTATGGGACTTCCCATAACAGTGTCCCTGTTACGTGGGTGGGTCATCATCTTGAAGCTCTTTGACACACTGCAGCACTCTTCTGCCAAAGGCAGCACCCACAGAACTGAATGCATTTTATAGTGCCTTATGAAGGATGATGATATGAGGACCAGGCAGCAGCTTTGCAAACCTCTTCCATGGAAGCATTTTTCGTCAAAGTTGCAATGGTTGCGCCATCTCTTACAGAGTGAGCTGTTATTCCCTTTGATGGTTTCAGTTTTTGCAATCAATAGGCTTCTATGATACACATTTTAATGCATCTGCTGATGGCACTGCTGGAAACCCCTTGTCCCAGATTAGGAGGGGAGACTGAAATAAACATGGACTCAAGATTTTTTGACAGGTTGCGTTCTGATGATGGAAGGTTTTCAGGGTTCTTCTCACATCCAGAGTATGCTACAGAATTTCACTTGGATGTTTAAGATGAGAAGGCAAAGAGTGGGAGGCAGACTTTGAACCTGGAGTCAACCTGGAATCTAAAGTCAAACTTTGAACAAAAGGCTGGGTTTGGGCATAGCACAACTATGTCCCTGCGAAAGGTGAATAAATCCAGATTTACTGAAAGGTTGCTGAGTTCTGAGACTTGCTGTGCAGCAGTTACAGCAATCAGTAATGCGGTCTTCATCCAGAGATACTTCAAGGGTACTTTACTGAGGGGATCAAATGGAGACTTTGTGAGTGCACTCAGCACCATGTTAAGTCTTCAAGTTATGAACCTGAAGAACAGGAGGGTGGCATCCATCACTTGCAGAATGACTGTGGACAATGTGGCCACCTGACTCCTAAAGTGTCAAACAGCATAGGCCAGAGTCAAGTTTGTCTTGGAGACGCTTAGAACTGATGATATTTCAGGATGTAAGGGATCTGACTTTTTCCTTCTGCTGCATCTGAGGAATGCTTTCTATGTATATTGTCAGTGGACAGTCTCCTGAATGCCAGAACGGTTTTGGCAACATCCTCACTGACGCCTGATTTCAGTAGGGCGTTCCTCTCAATTTCATGCAGTCAGCTTCCGTTTATCTGGATCCAGATGGAAAACTGGACCCTGTTGCAGAATATCCCTGTGAAGAGGACTCTGAAATAATGGTTGAGATAACATCTGTTGTAGAGTGCAGAATCACGGACGTTGAGGCCAGAATGAGCTATTACAATTATCTCTTGTTTGTTGATCCTGTATCCTTCTCAGTGGCTTTGGCAACATCAGAAGCAGAGGAATCTTTTGTGCCCACGTGACTGTTGCCCTGGATATAGTGAAGTTGGAAGCAGGTAAATTTTTGGAACTTTTGTTGGTGCCAATGGCAAAATGGCCTGCTGATTCTTTACCATAACCAAGGGAGTCACGGAGGACATGTTCCCGGGGTCAGCAGTCTGCTCTGCTATTAATGGAGCTTCCATGTCATCCTTGGAGTGGAATCCATCCTGCTCTTTTGGCCTACTCGAGTCACCTGTCAAGCGCACTCTCTCTCTCTCTGAGCTGGAGAAGGCTCCTCCTTTTCAAACCTCAGTAGCAGCAAGGTTGCAGAAGGAAGGAAGAGATTACAGGTCAGAGGAGCAAAGAACAAGATAGTAGGTCGGAATTAGATAAGAATAGATGAGATTAGATCTTGTAGAAAATGTAGCAGTAAGATAAATAGGCAATAAGCACTACACAGGCAACCTATCTAGCTGCTCTCCCAAGGCAGGAAAAGAACTGAAGAGGATGGGGTGATCTCAAGACAAGAAGAAGAACATTTATTTCCTACCTCCCTGATTGGACAGTGGAAATCACCCATAAGGTGTCCTCCAGCTCAGAGGAAGAACTGATTCTTCCTTCAGAGACCTGAGCCCCCTGGGGGAGGGCAGTATATAAACTGGAAAAAAAATTATCTTGATTACAGACAAGTTTATACGTTCTGAAAGCAAAAACTGAGAAGATCAATACCAGAATTCTGAAACATTAATAAGTGTAAAATAATCTGGTTAATCACTTGCAAAGTCATTTTTAATCTTCTTGTTATTTTATTCTCTTCTGTCATACTTTCCACTGTAAGCATCTTATTCATTTAATCAAATCAATAAATTCAGCATTTTTAATTTCTCACTATTTTTCTAACGATAAATACCATATTTTAGGTAAGCAAATATTCAATGGCACATTTTAACAACACAAGTGGTAATGTGAATTATTCATGTTGCAGCTATTTCAAGATTGCTTTATGGCCAATGTCTAATGTGTTTTCAAGTGATAGAATTTAGTGTATGGCCAAACGTTGAAAAGGTTCTCTGAGACATCCAAGTACCATACAGAATGCAAGGAATGCAAAGAAATAAATAGTATTATGTTGACATTCGTTTTGATTAGCTTTTGGAGTGAGAGATTGGGTTAAAAATTGTCTTTGAGTTCCCTTTCAAGTGAACCTCTGAAGAATTGTTTTTACATAGTTCTAACACTTCAGTCAAGAACTGCTAACATACATACACAGCTGCATACAAGGACATCCACATGCACTACCACAAAAATTAGTGTTAGATGAGCTGGGGAGTAGAGTCAGTACTGAACAAAAAAGTCATACTAATGTTTGACACCACTGTCTGGGCTCGGCCGCAGTGCCCGGACTAGCCCTGCTGGGTCATGCAGGGGCTGGCACCGCGGGAGATGGGAAGGCTGCAGAGGAGCCTCTTGCAAGGACAGTGGAGGCCTTAGAGGCCTTGTTCAAAGAGGAAGGCAGGGAAGAGAGGAGTTTTACGCCCAACAGGACTCACCCGCCCACAGCTGAGCTGGATGTGGGAGATGGGCTGGAGAAGCAGCTTAAACCAGGCAGGGCCTGCCCACCCACAGCTGAGGAGATGGGCTGGGGAAGCAGCTGGGACAAGGGAGAGAAATGAGAGGGCAGAAGGGATATAAGGAAATGGGAAAGGGAGAGTCAGAAATTGCCACAGCAGCAGGGAATGTGGGCGGTGGTGTGAACAGACAAGGGAAAGGGACAGCTCAATAGTGGGAAGTGGGAAGGAGGGAAGAGGACCCTGGAGCCCAGACCCCCTACCAGAACCTAGAGCACGGTTTAGGCTGGTCCCATCCCTGTGCAGTAACAGGGTGGGAATCTTTCACACAGGCTGGAAACACCTCTCCCTATGAGGCAACAAGGGAGAGAGAGCGGGAGGGTGCGAACTCTCAAGGCAGCCAGGGGAAGGAAGGAAGAGAGACCTGCTAAGAGGGGGGCGTTGGCTGTGTGGGGAAGGCCAGGGGTACACTCACGCAGGCGCCATGTGGGTGAGGTTGTTTCTTGGCCCTCTGGGCCAAGGAGACGAAACACCGTCTGGGGAATCCAACCCCCAGGTCAGGGAAGAAGGGACGGCACAGTCGCCTGAGGACACCGGGCGGCTAGGGGAAACGCCACGACCACTACCTACCATCTATTTATTCAATTAAATACTTACTTGGTTTGGCCAGCTGTTGTTGATAGGAACTATTGGGGAGAGAAATGGCAAAATATATTTAGATTGGCAAGCTGGCAAAAGTCACACACAAAATATGGAAAGCTCATTTTGGAGCCTCTTCCCTCCAAGACTGTCTTCCTTCAAGCACACAAAAAAAATCTCCTACAGGAAGAAAAGTACAATATTTTAAATTAGGAACATCCATTTCCCTATGAGAAGTTGACTCTATCTTGTTTCTTGCAGAAAGTCTGAGGGTCTTGAACCTAAAGTCCCACAACAGTATTTTGTGTCCATGTACATCTCTTGATGACTTTGCACTGCAATATTAATGGTTTAGTTCGGTGGATCCTACCATTTTTTCATTTGTGTACCCAACTGGTAACCCATTTCCCTGAAACTGTACCCCATATTAGCAAAATATTTGTAATTAATACACAGTTGCTGTTATTTCAAATTTATATGCCGTAACTGCAAATAAATGGCCCAATAATGGAATTAAAAGCAATGGAAAAAGAAGATGAATGAACAGTGCATATTTATTTATACTCAAAACTCAAAAAGATAAAATGAGTTCAAGTTAATGCTTAGTTAACATAAACACTACATTGCTTAATAAAGTTAATGCTTAGTTAACATAAACACTAATATAAACACTTGTAATCTCTGAAAGGAAAGAAGGGAGAATGGGAGGGGGCAGTGTGCTATAAATTACCACACTCAGATATAAGGTGCCTCCTGGTGGCGGTGGAGGATGCCATGGCCCGAGCTGAAAAAGTATCTAAGGTGGCATTGGCTCCAAAGGAAGCCGTTTACAAATTCTAACAATGCCCTCTTTCATGCGAGCCTCATCTTTGGGGATGAGCTCCGATAGTTTTTTGGCCCAGACTATTGATGCTCTGACCACTATGGAGGTTGTGGCTGAGGCTTTTATTGCCAAAGTACTCAGGTTAAAAGCTGTACAAATTTACTTTAGGCAAATTTAAAAATATTTTTAAATTATTATTTTTTGGAAACACAGATGACTCAGGTGCATCTAACCCTCCAGCTTATACCTGTTCTTGTAGAACGGTCCATTGGTTACTTACCGAGAAGGGTCCTTCTACTGGGCGTTGGAAGGACGTCTTGAATGGGTGTTTCCCAACCCGTTCTCAGGGAGGCAGGATGTAGTTTTTCATCACTTCCTGTGAACTGCTTGGTCACCCAATTCTCCAGT
>NW_025950978.1:0-12356 GCF_021028975.2 Sphaerodactylus townsendi
CCTGACACTGCCCTGGGGAAGGGGGAGGGGAGCCAGGTCGGCGCTGCTGCGTTTTGGCAGCGCCGCCTGTGCGAACGGCTCCCTGGGGACGGCGTTTTTGCCATCCCCAGGGCGCCGTTTATGTCCCGTGCGGAAACGGCCAAAGTTTCCAGTGATCCACAAGAGTCTGAACAGGTTCCAAAACATCTGTGCACGGACAGCTCAAATATGGTTTAGTGTATGCACGTGCATGCTCATTTTCCTTTAAGTCCAGCACTGTGACTGCCATTGGTCCACCGCTGATTGTGTTCCCTTTCGATATAAACCACCTCCAAGTCCAAAACAAAAGCACCCTCCCAAGGGAAAAAAACACACACACAAGAAACTGGAGTCAAACCTGTCGCAAATTGCTCAGCTCTGTGTCAGTCCTTAGTTGCTTGGATTTTGCAGACTGAAGGAGGTGATCTTTTCGATTTGCTCTCTCAACTGTTGTGGGGAGGAATCAGTTAAAAACAGAAAATTAACTAGGAAGCAATTGATGCTGAAGAGCTAAACACTAATTTTGTTGGTTGTGGTGGGTTTTCCGGGCTGTGTGGCCGTGGTCTGGTAGATCTTGTTCCTAACATTTCACCTGCATCTGTGGCTGGCATCTTCAGAGGTGTATCACAGAGAGATGTCTGTTATACACTGTGTCCATGGACAAGATCTACCAGACCACGGCCACACAGCCTGGAAAACCCACAACAACCAGTTGAATCCGGCCGTGAAAGCCTTCAACAATACACTAATTTTGCTGCTTGGCTGGTCAAAGGCGGCTTTCCGATTGCTGGGGAGATGCCAAAAAGTGTCACTCTTTAGCCTGAACGTGGCTGCCAATTTCACTAATGAGAGCTGGCGGCTCAAGGGCTCATCCATCACCAGTCAGCTTGTTTATGTCAGTGACTGGCAGCTGGGCAAGTTGACTGGTCAAAGCGATTGCTGGTTTTGGAGTAAACAAGCCAAACTCATTAATGGCTTGATAAAACTTGTGGCGGCGTCTTGTGAATCACCAGGGCAAGACAGGTATCTGATTTAAATCACAGTTTTTGGAGGAGAG
Organism: Sphaerodactylus townsendi; assembly: GCF_021028975.2. NCBI lineage: Eukaryota > Metazoa > Chordata > Lepidosauria > Squamata > Sphaerodactylidae > Sphaerodactylus > Sphaerodactylus townsendi. The sequence goes on from NW_025950978.1 coordinate 1,076, forward strand.
GTGCCTAGCAATTTCAAACACGTCTGTCCTCCAAGCAGCCCAGGGGAGCATTCAGGATGATTTCTTCTGTCTTTTATCCTCACGACAACCCTGTGAACCAGGTGAGGCTGAAAGAGTGCACAGCTCCGGGCAGAGTGGCAATATGAACGCAGTCCAAGTTGGACACACTGACCCCTGCCTGCTGGCTGACCTCTTATGAACTTTTAATAAAAACAGAAGCAATGAATATGCAATGTTTTAACTGCAGTTTCTATATTTTAGCTGTTTATGCTTTCACCTCCTGCACGTGAGCTCCCAAAGGCACCTGGTGGGCCACTGCGAGTGCAGAGAGCTGGACTCTGGTCTGATCCAGCTGGCTTGTTCTTATGTTCTTATGTTTTCATTAAGTTTATTTTGAGGGTGATTTTAATGGCTTTAACAATGTGATTTTATCCTGTATTTTTAAAATTGTTAGGTGCCTTGGCAGCCCTTGTGGTGGCGGAAATGCAGGATATAAATTTTGTAAATAAATACATAAGTTGTAGCCTGCACCGAAACTCTTTTATTACAGTCAGATAGGCTCATCTTCAATCATGATATTCCAGTTTTGGAACATAAGTTTTTACTCCTCATGGTGCACAGGTGAGCGATGTCAAAGTATGCTACAAGTTTAGGGAGAACAGTCCTTACAGAATTAGATACAAGCTGATCTGAAATATTCCCAAAGCTCTTTACACCAGTGTGATGGAATAGTACTGTAAAACTAGCAAAGTCACATATGACTGTGAAAAGCATCTTTGCCTTTTGATCTCCTGGAGGGAGGACAGGAAACTATGCAGAGGTGCCAGGATGAAACTTCAAAGCCCTAAGTTACCTCGTGGCCTGAACAGAGTTTTCCTGAGAAGGGGAAAACAAAGGTTTTTGAATTCCATCTTGAGACGTGGTCAGGGAAGCATCTCTGGGCCATGGGTTCCCGGAATGGGGACAAAGAACCAAAAGGAATGTAACCAGTTGAGCAACCTCCATGCATTTAAGTTTTATTTCTTTGATTTCTGTTTTTCAATAAAAATCGTTGAGACCTCAGCTCGTTGGAGTTATTGGAGAAAAGAACCCAGGTTTTACTGAAACAAGTGTGGCTCTCCAAGCGTGGCTCTCCCAGGCTTGCTTTCATGATAACCAGAGATTTCTCACTCCAGAAAACTTAGTTTTTCAGTCTGATTTATTGTGTCCTCTTCACCATAATGAGTCCTGTAAAATCTTTTTTGTTGTGTTCAGTCTGCATCAAATTGGCTGCCTTTGATTTTGTGTATTTATATGTTTATTAATTTTACATCTGTTTTTTCATATATTATTTTAGCTCCTCTGAAGAAGCAGTGTGAAAAACACACAGGGATCTCCAAGTAAATTATAATATACAAGTCTTTTCTCCACAACACCACTGTTTCTTCTCTATTTTGATTTTCTGTCGGTGCATCCCCTTTTTGACCTCTTCCATGACAGCCACAGCCAGTTCAAAAAGCTTTTCTTTCTTGATTTACTCACCACTAAACATCAACTCGTTATTCAAATAATTATTTTCTTGTTTGAGTCGTATGATTTCCTCCCTCTGTTCATTGTTCTCTCTTGTTTTTTCAGTGAGGTCATCTTTAAAGCAAAGAGAAGTGTTGCTAAGATGAAAACCCCGACCACAAAAACACATGTCCACACCTTTAGATTGGTCAACAGCTCCCACCTTCGGCCAGGATTTTCTTTGTTTTAGCAAACCATATAGCAGCGATGGCGAACCTTTTTGAGGCCAAGTGCCCAACTGCAACCCAAAACCCACTTATTTATTGCAAAGTGCCAACACGGCAATTTAACCTGAATACTGAGGTTTTAGTTTAGACAAAACGGTTGGCTCCGAGGAGCGCGTTACTCAGGAGTAAGCTTGGTGGTAGTCGGTGGCTTTGCTTTGAAGCAACCGTGCAACTCTTCCAACAGGTGAATCACAACCCTAGGAGGGTTTACTCAGAAGCAAGCCCCATTGCCAGCAACCGAGCGTACTCCCAGGTAAAGGATAGCACTTTAGTTCTTCGCATGAAAATCAGTGGGGTTTAACAGTGCTTAACAGGGTTACCTACACTGCTTCCCCAAAACTAGGTCTTAGGTTTAATGCTAATAATCGAGTCCAGCGGCCCAGGCCAGCCTAGATGTGTGTGGGGGTGGGGGTGACTCTTTGCGCGTGCCCACAGAGAGGGCTCTGAGTGCCACCTCTGGCACCCATGCCATAGGTTCGCCACCACTGCCATATAGCATAAAGAACTGGGAATGCAATTTCAGAGCTAACATTTGACCCATAGTTCATTATTTATCATAGGTCATTGTATTGCCATTAAAATTACACAAAGCAGAAGTGTTAACATGACACACTGAACATTGAAAAATTACATACTAGGATCCAATGTTCAGCAAACTATACAAAGGACATACGGCAATCCCTAACAGTCCTATCCTATTGCCTGCATAGAAAAGCACTCTTCAGTAAATCAATTTTGCATCATTTGCAGGAAGGAAGGGAAGTGGGAGTCTTCCGGACTGCCTCAGGAAGCCCATCCACAAGGCAGGAGGAGGGCCACAATAGAAGGGATGTGTATGGGCAGTAGTTGATTTTGCCCATTTGCGGGTTGACACTTGCAGAAGGCCTTGACTGGGATCTTTACAAAAGATCAAAACCAACCGGGTTTGTGAAAGGCCACATCACAGCAGGGGAAGACATGGAAAACAGACAATCAGAAGATAAGAGCATGTGGATGTTCCCAAAAACTCCACTCCAGTTTCTTAACTAGGAATGGGGTGCTTTACAAAAGCAGCAAGCCACTTTGAGATTACAACCAAAAAGCAGGATGCAAAGATCCTATATAAATTAAACCAATGGATATGAAAACTACATACTGAAAAAAATAAAATAAAGACAGCCTTCCCTTCCAATACAAAACGATTTTTCTTTTTCTTGTTCTCTTTGCGTAGTTAAATGCTAACTGTATTGTCGAAGGCTTTCACGGCCGGAATCACTTGGGTGCTGTGTGGTTTCCGGGCTGTATGGCCGTGTTCTAGCAGCATTCTCTCCTGATCCTCTGAAGATGCCAGCCACAGATGCAGGCGAAACGTCAGGAGAGAATGCTGCTAGAACACGGCCATACAGCCCGGAAACCACACAGCACCTAAATGCTAACTGTTTCAGATCAAAAACCTATTTTGAAATCTGGATTATTTTTCTTCACAGGTCTGTTTTTAGTCTGTTTTATTTTTATTATCAGCTTCCGGTTTTTACGGCTGTTATTAACGACACTGGTTTTTCATGGCTATTCAAAAGGTTCAATATTGTGACATGTTTTCTGACCGTGCTGCAAGTTGTCTTGGAAGCCCTCACTGTGACAAGGCGGCATCATAGGCACTGTTTAAACACATTTTACAGTTGTTTATTTAAAGGCAGACTAAACAGCCTCCAATCACTGGACAGCCCATTAGTATAATTCCAGGAAAAGGACAGGAGCTCAGAGCTCCGCTGCCGGACAGTTCAGATTCAGGGCCAAATTCTAAGCACCTGACGCTGCTTACCTTTTAACTTGCCAGCTTCCAACATCAGTTCTTTCAACCTTAGTTTAAAATCCTGCTTTTCCTTACTGATGCTTGATTCCTCCAACCTTGCTGACCGCAGAGCACTTTCTAACATTTTGAATTTACAGGTAAATTCAGTAATTTGATTGGTCGCTTCAAGGATATCTTTATCCTATCCAGAAAAAGCAAAAAATCCAAATCAAGAAAACAAACAAAAAGCATTTGCCCTCTTGCAGCCTGGCCTCCTATCTCTACTCCTTCTAGATTCTGACAGCAGCCATTGCCAGCTGGAGAGCAGCACTGCTATTTGGACCAATTTTTCAGTGTTCAGAGGAAGACACACACAGCGGGGAGAGTTCCGCAAAGCCTGCCTGGCTGTGATTATGCTGTCAATCAGGGTGATGCAGGTGGCGGGGATGTCCAGGGCAGAACAGGATCATTTAAACAAATTCCAGACAACCTCTGATTTCCAAGCAGTTGTCTACAGTAGCTTTTAAAGGGGCTGTTTTGTAAAGCTACTGTTTTACACAGTAGCTTTAAAAGGGGCTTAGCTTTAAAAGGGGCTTGGACAGATTTATGGAGGAGAAGTCGATGTATGGCCACCAACCTTTATCCTCCTGGATCTAAGATTGCAAATGCCTTAGCAGACCAGGTTCTCGGGAGCAACAGCCGCAGAAGGCCATTGCTTTCACATCCTGCATGTGAGCTCCCAAAGGCACCTGGTGGGCCACTGCGAGTAGCAGAGAGCTGGACTAGATGGACTCTGGTCTGATCCAGCAGGCTAGTTCTTATGTCTAGCTCAGACCCTGACAGTGCTCATCTGACTGATGGGACATTATAACTTTGTAAGGGACAAGTACGCTAGACTAAATGGAATGGTAGCAAGCAGAAATACAGAACTGGGAGGAGGAGGAGGAGGAGGAGGAGGAGGAGGAGGAGGAGCTGCAGCAGCAGCAGCAGCAGCTGCTATTTGGATTTATACCCCATCTTTCTCTCCTGTAAGGAGGCTCAAGGCGGCTTACGAACTCCTTTCCTTTCCTCTCCCCACAACAGACACCTGGTGAGGTAGGTGGGGCTGAGAGAGTTCTGAGAGAACTGTGACTGGCCCACGGTCACCCAGCAGGAATGTAGGAGTGCAGAAACACCTCTGGTTCACCAGATAAGCCTCCACCACTCTGGTGGAAGAGTGGGGAATCAAAAACAGTTCTCCAGATTAGAATCCACCTGCTCTTAACCACTGTGCCACACTGGGTCCAAGGCAGGTATTAAAAGCACAGAATGGCAGCTGAACCCCCCCCCCCCCCCCCCGCAAAAAAAAAATGATTGCTTCCTCTCAGCTGTTTTTCTTTTAGAGGCCTGGGATACAAAGGTGGAGGAGAGGATTCAGTTTCTTCCTTTCCCACGATGTGTTTCAGGCTGGCACCTCCGTCTCTCAAAGCCGGCAAAGCAAGGATGCTCCCGAGGGATGCATCAAATTACCTTCAACTTCAGCATAGTCAGCAGCTCCTGCTCTCTGGCTTGCAGATGCCCAACTTTGTTAGAGAGTTCCATCACAGAGCAGTTGAGAGCCTGGTTCTTCTCCTGGCGCACAGAAAGGAAAAGGATCAGAGTCCAGCCCCGGGGGATGCTTTTCCTTCCTATCCTTCCAATCATACAAAAACATTAGAAGCCTGAATTCATGCTAAGAAGAAGAAGAAGAGTTTGGATTTATATCCCCCCTTTCTCTCCTGCAGGAGACTCAAAGGGGCTTACAATCTCCTTGCCCTTCCCCCCTCACAACAAACACCCTGTGAGGTAGGTGGGGCTGAGAGAGCTCCGAGAAGCTGTGACTAGCCCAAGGTCACCCAGCCGGCGTGTGTGGGAGTGCACAGGCTAATCTGAATTCCCCAGATAAGCCTCCACAGCTCGGGTGGCAGAGCTGGGAATCAAACCCAGTTCCTCCAGATTAGATACACGAGCTCTTAACCTCCTACGCCACTGCTAAGAGCATGACAACCCCGCACAACCTGTGCCCACAGAGAAGTTATACGACTATGGGCTTCACTGCAAAATCCCATGTACGATAAGCACGATTATGATCTTAACATGCTGGAACTGGACTCAAGTTCTCCCGCGCCTATTGATACATCATTCGTGACATGCAGGCATCTTTCTTACGCAGAGAACCTCTGTTTCTTTTTAAAGCCAGAAATAAATTCAGGTCAGCTCCTAGCTACTCAGAATTCACAGAGGCCACTTCTTTGGAGGACATCATCTACAGTTTTGGAGAGCTCTCCTCTTGGATGCCCAGTGCATTTAGCACTTGATTTGTTTTATTTCAAGTATAGTTCGCCCATCATCTATCTAAGGTTTGGGTTTTTTAAATTTGGTTTCAAATTTGCGTTTCATTTCTGCTGTTTCTAAATTCTGATGACCACACTGAGGCCCTTTCCGCACAGGCCTTTTACAGCGCCCTCAGGACGACAAAAACGCCATCCCGAGGGAGCTGTTTGCATGGGGGGCGCAGCTGTGCCGCCCTCGCTCCTCCCCAGCGGCACGAAGCCGCCATTTCCCCACCTCGCTCCCTGAGCGAGGTTTTTGGAAAACGGTGGCTTCCAGCCGCTGCCATGCGAACAGCAGCTGCTGGAAGGCGCCATCCCTCCACCCTTGCCCAATCGACTTACCATCCCTCCGACCATCCGGCGCGTCGCCGAGGCCTGGGGACATGCCCCCCCACCATGCGACTCTGGAGCGGTCACGCCCCTGGCCTCGGCAACGCGCCAGACGGTCGCAGGGACAGTAAGTTGATCGGGCGACGGCACAGCATGGCGCCGTCTTCCCGGTTGCACGACGGTCCCGGGGGGGCGGGGGGGGGGTTGGGTCGGCATCATGTACACCGACCCAACCCCCAGCGTGGCCGTGCGGAAGCGGTCTGACAGTTCTAATAGCCTTTTGTTGATAACAGATTTCTCTACTGTTTTACATTTTTCAAATAGAAATTTTCTGCTTCAGAGGTGGGATATTAATGCCTAAAAGAAAGGGGTGGGGGCTTTTCAGTCGCTCTCCCACCCTTTCGATGCGTATATTTAAGGAAAACTTTTACTGGAGCTTGTTTCAGGTTTCTGAATTGACTGCTGGATCTGAAGAGAAGGTTAATAAGTCGCAGTTGGGTTGCAGTTGGATTTCTTGCGATTTAATTTAAAAGCCAATTAATTAGACGTCCCAAGCAAAAGAGACCATAGATAAGGGTGGGTAAATTGCAAGTTTGTTTGGGACTTGGAAAAATTATGCTTGGGCATTAAACAGATGAGTTCTAGCTGGAACTCTCTCTTTTCTGTTTACACTGTTGGTCAGGACTCCCTCTCCACACACACACGCACACAGTCTTTTAGCCTCTTCTCCCTCTACAGAAGTACTTCTTGTCACTTCAACAGTAGGACTGGAGAGATCACTGAAAGATTAATCAAGGGGCGAGGGACACATGAGCTTATACCTCTCCTTGCAAATTTCAGCTCTGAATTTTACCCGTAGGGAAGTGGCAAGGAACTGGCAAATCCTTCAAAAAGCTGCTTGAATCTGACCAGCACTTAGGCCTGGAGCTCTGAGAAAATATGCCTGAAACAGAGGCCCCTTCCGCACACGCAAAATAATGCGTTTCCAAGCCACTTTCACCACTGTTTGCAAGTGGATTTTGCCATTCCGCACAGCTTCAAAGAGCGCTGAAAGCAGTTTGGAAGTGCATTATTCCGCATGTGCGGGATGAGCCAGACAAAACGTGGCCCTTCTCTCTTGGGAAGGGCAGGTGAATGGAGAATAGGGCAAGGAAAGAGAGGCAAGTTTCTTCAAGCAGCCTTCCTTTTTGGGAGAAGCATAACATACAAACAGTCATGGCCCACTTGTAACTGGCATGGAGGAAGCCCAGGCGATGATTAAGAAGGTGAGCATGTGATTTCCTCCTCGGGCACATTCAGATCTAGAGGAGGTGTAGGGATGAGCTGCTGACCCAGCAGCGCCGTAAGTAGAGCGCTGGCACACCGGCGCTCCTACGGCCTTCTGGTCGCACCGCTCCCCCGCTCCTCACCCCCCGATGAGTCGCGGGTCATGAACCACCTGGCTCACAACCACCGGGCGTCCCGGACAAAGGGACAATGGTCTTGCCCCCAGGTGAGGATTAGGCCCAGACGCTGATGCTCCTCTCCGCACGTAGCAGCCAGGTGAGATCATGCATCACATGATGATCTCTCCGTCTCCCGCTCTCCCGGAATTCCCCCCGTTCCGCCCTTCTACACGCCCCCGCCAGAATCATAATAAAAGGTGCCAGGAACCAGCACGCGGCAGAGCCGCTAGGAACACGGACACCCGCGCTCCCGCTGCTGGCGCTCTCCACCAGATGTTATCACCGCGTCTCGTCTCGTTCTTGCGCTGACCTCGCGGTCACGACTACAAGGAGGAATTTGGAACCAGGGCCCACAAGTCAAAACCTACCTCAACAGCCTGGCAGTGAAGTGACATGTTGGATGCTTTCCGAGATTGCTCCTGCAGCTCTCTCTGGGTCGTCTCCAGATTTCTCTTCTTGTCGTTCTCCTGAGACTCAAGAAACTTCACTCTTTTGGTCAATGTCATTATTATCTCGTTCCTTTTGTGCAACTCGTCTGAGGGAAAAGAGCAGTGACTTAAACTTGGATGGACCTCAAATGGTGTAAAAGAGCCACCATGAGAAGCAGAGATGTCAAACATTTTTTAAAAGACAACTGGGTTGGATTCCACAGATCTGCTTCTCTGCAGTGGCTTCTTGTAAATTTCGTTGTGCGTGCACAATGACAATAAAAAAGGCTTATGCTTCTTGACCTGGAGAAAGCACCACCATTAAAAAGGATCCACAGTTCTCTAGACTGCTGTGTGTAAAGCAGGGGTGTCCAACTCTGGCGCTTCAGATGTTCCTGGACTTCAATTCCCATCATCCCCTGCTGGCATGGCCAATTGACATGCCAGCAGGGGCTGATGGGAATTGTAGTCCAGGAACATCTGAAGCGCCAGAGCTGGACACCCCTGGTGCAAAGTGTTGTCACAGCCGACTTATGGTGACCCCAGCAAGGGAGAAGCAGAGGTGGTTTGCCAACAAGAGAGAAAGAGAGATGGTTTGCCATTGCCTTCCTCTGCACAGCCTTCCTTGCTAATCTCCCTTCCAAGTACCAACCCTGACACAGCTCCAAAGAATTAATGAGCTCAGGCTATATCATGGCATACCACCTTCCTTCTCTTCCAGACTTTTTTACCTGCCATTTTTCCTTCTCTCTCAGCTGCACAGTTTAGTCATTTGCAAATGGGTTACTGGAACACAAGGTCCTTTTACCCAGTGGTTCACACACAAGGACACACATTATATAAAGTTATTCTAGTGCTAAAATGGACCACAGTTGCTGAAGGGAGCAATCTCTTCTGTTTGATATCGGTCCTTTAAGAAAGCATGGTAGCTCTCTCTTTCAAAAGATTCTACATTTGCTGTCACCCACAACATTCCAGCATTGCCATGGCGTTCCAATTCAGATGAAAGCTCCATTCTGTTATCAACCACCATTTGTGCAGCTATGCCCAGAGACTACCTGGACTTCACCCACCACAATAGTCCGTCCGTCCGTCCGTCCGTCCGTCCGTCCGTCCGTCCGTCCGTCCGTCCGCCCGCCCGCCCGCCCATCCACCCACCCACCCATCCATCCATCCATCCATCCATCCATCCATCCATCCATCCATCCATCCATCCATCCATCCATCCATCCATCCATCCATCCATCCATCCATCCATCCATCCATCCATCCATCCATCCATCCATCCATCCACCCACCCACCCATCGATGCATCCATCCATCCATGCATCCATGCATCCATCCCATCCACCCACCCACCCATCTCTCTCTCAGATTTCTTAATTGCCCCTCCCAGAACTGGCTCAGGGTGATTTACAAATCAAACAACAACACAATAAAACTGTGTCAGCGTGCGTAGAACCGTAACATTAAAAGCTGAGTAGCAGTCTGAATTTTATAATATCATTAGTTTGATTATAATTAAAAGTCTAATTAAAAATTAAAAATTATTTAATAAATGTAATAAATACTACTAACTGAAGCAACCCGCTGTGGGAGGATCAGAAGGTAGACTGATAAATGAAGGCGACAATCACAACTTCACACCTGCACTGGACTGGCATGTACCCACAGGATAGATGAAAAACCACCAGGCCTCAATGGAACGATAGGCGGAACAGAACAGTTTTGCAGGCCCTGCGGAACTTTCTGATCACCGAAGACTCTTTAAACATTTCAGCCAACCGCTTGTCTGTACTAGTACACAGTGTTGTTAAGAAACCAGTCACAAACCTTAGTTTGAAATCCAGTTTGGTGCCAAGCAACAAACCCTGAGTTATTGGGCCACCTGCATTTAGACACCACATCTAAGTTGGGTTTGATCAAACCAGGGTTTGTAAACCATGGTTTATCATGTCATCTATTAAAAGACAATTATTTATTATTTATTTTATTGTTTCGATTTATAAACTGCCCTATCCCCTGGGGGCTCTGGGCGGTATACAACATTCACATGTACAATTGATTAAATCGATAACAACAATATAATATTAAAATCCATTAAAAGCTACTTAAAAACAGCGGTTAATATCACCATAAGGTGCCCTATAATCCAATTCAGTTAAGATCACCCTAGTAAAAAGAAAAGAAGAAAAGGGGGAGGCCAGGTTCCTCTCTGGGAGGGTAATAAGATGGTAAAGTGCATCAGATGGTATGTGCAAAAAAGTAAGGGAGTAAGGGAGGAGGGAGAGGGGGAGGGGAAGGGGGCGCCACTCAGCGACTGGACACTCAAAGGCCCGGTGGAACAACTCAGTCTTACAGACCCTGCGGAATTCACCAAGGTCCCGCAATGACTAATCTTGGACCAGAAAGTCTTGGCATCCAATCTTGCCACTACCATGCTCACTGGATAGAATTAGACATGTGATTTTCTGCCTCAAAACCCTAAATCTACAATACTATAGCATTCCAGCAGCAGTGGCATAGTGCTTAAGAGCAGGTGCACTCTAATCTGGAGAACCGAGTTTGATTCCCCGCTCTGCCACTTGAGCTGGGGAGGCTTATCTGGTAGACCAGGCTTATCTGTGCACCTTGGGCTACTCACAGTTCTTTGGAGCTCTCTCAGCCCCATCCACCACACAGGGTGTTTGTTGGGGGAGGGAAGGGAAAGGAGGTTGTAAGCCCCTTTGAGTCTCCTTACAGGAGAGAAGGGGGGGGGGTATAAATCCAAACTCTTCTTCTTGATTCCTCAGTCTGGATTGCACTCACTTTCTGTCCTGTTACATCGTTCAGCCAAAGTCAGGATTTCTTGACGATCTCCCTCCCAAGCCAGCAGCTGCCTCTGATGCACAGCAACCATTTCGTTCAGCTCTTTATCACGGTCTTTCAGCTCCACAATTAACAGCTGCAGTTCTTTCCTCTGCTTCTGAATAGTGATGCTCTCTGGTTCAGAGTGGAAATTCTACAGGGTGGGGAGGAACACATAAGGCAGCTCTGTCAGATTGGGAAACAGAATGATCTTACAGAATAGAGCAGTGGTGGCGAACCTATGGCACGGGTGCCAGAGGTGGCACTCAGAGCCCTTTCTGTGGGCACACATGCACAGAGTTCATCATGTGGGGGTGGAAAATACCCCCCCCCC
>NW_025950979.1:0-20535 GCF_021028975.2 Sphaerodactylus townsendi
AGAAGGCCATTGCTTTCACCTCCTGCATGTGAGCTCCCAATGGCACCTGGTGGGCCACTGCGAGTAGCAGAGAGCTGGACTAGATGGACTCTGGTCTGACCCAGCTGGCTTGTTCTTATGTTCTTATGACCCTAATCTGGAGAACCAGGTTTGATGCCCCACCCAGTGACATAGCTAAGAGAGCAGGGGGGGGGGGCTTGGAGCCCCAGGTGTCCCCCTCACAACTGCGCCCTCCCTGCAGTTTGGGGCAGGGCACAGTTCCACACCAGCGAATGGGGCCTGCCCGACCATTATCTCCATGTGGAGATTGGGGGTTAGGCAAGCCCTGCTTGCCGGTGAGTAATTACACCACCCCAAGATCCCCAGCTCATGAGTTTGGGGCCTGGTCACAGTTGTATGTGTGTTGGGGAAGACTCTAAACGGGTGAACCTGGTTTGATTCTGCAGTCCTCCACATGAAGCCTGCTTGGTGACCTTGGGCTAGTCACAGTCCTCTCTGAACTCTCTCAGCCCCAGCTATCTCACAAAGTGTCCAGGAGTGCCTTAAATACTAACATATATTCCAGTACAATTTGGTGCAGTAGATAAAAGTGGTGGACTCTATCTGAAGAACCGGGTTTGATTCCCCACTCCTCCGCATGAGCGGTGGACTCTAATCTGGCAAACCGGATTCGTTTCCCCGCTCCTGCACACAAAACCTGCTGGGTGACCTAGGGCTAGTCACAGTTCTCTCAGGCTCACTTACTGCACAAGATATCTGTCGTAGGGAGAGGAAGGGAAGGGGTTTGTGAGCCACTTTGAAACTCCTTATGATGGAGAAATGTAGGGTGTCAATCCAAACTCTTCTACTTCTTCTTGAATCAAGCCCCTGTAGTGCTGGCACCGTGGCTGGGTCTTGTCCTGCCAGAGGAGCAGCAGTGGCGTAGGAGGTTAAGAGCTCGTGTATCTAATCTGGAGGAACCGGGTTTGATTCCCATCTCTGCCGCCTGAGCTGTGGAGGCTTATCTGGGGAATTCAGATTAGCCTGTGCACTCCCACACACGCCAGCTGGGTGACCTTGGGCTAGTCACAGCTTCTCGGAGCTCTCTCAGCCCCACCTACCTCACAGGGTGTTTGTTGTTGGGGGGTGGGGAAGGGGAAGGAAATTGTAAGCCCCTTTGAGTCTCCTACAGGAGAGAAAGGGGGGATATAAATCCAAACTCTTCTTCTTCTTCTTCTTCTACTCTCTTGTTAGCCAGCACACTTAGATCTTTGAAGTCACACTGCAGATGGGGGTAGGGGCCCCTGCCGCAGGGTCTGCCCCAGCTGGCTTTCACACAGATGATTATTTACTTTGGAGTTGCCCTTGGATCTCTCCATTAAGTAGAACAGCGGAAAACCGAAATGTAAGTTGAGAGTTCTACTTGAATATACCTTTTACTCCTCCAACTTGGAGGGGCAGTCCATTAGCATACTTGGAGATTTAGTTCCTATAAAACCTGCCGGCGCATTTGCCCTTGATACAAATACATCTTCTGTAATTTAACTTTCTTTTTTTTTTAAAGAACATTGTGCAAATCTTGAAAGACCCAAAATATGAAGGAGTGGTTCCCCAGCCGCTTGGTGTCTACCTCTCCTTTCGGATTAAAAAAAAATCATTAATCTTAATGCTTAAAGTGATCTGGTTTTGAAGTGATGTATTGTTTATAAGCTGCCTGAAATTCTTTCGGAGGAACTCTGTGATCAGGAAGGGTCCTCAGGTGCACTGAGGCACTGAAAAGCTAGTTTTCACTGACACACGGGCCTTTTTATCATCAAGATGAGGTAGTGGTCGTATTTTAATTAAAATGTCAGAACAAATACTGTAAGAGTTATTGAAAATGAATCACCGGATAAAGTGAGCACTGGGCCATGGCAGGTCAGAGAAGCAAAGTCACCTGGAGAAGGGGACTCTATTCATTTTCCTGCCTAAATGAGAGAGAAGTAACTTTTCCCCCCTCTCTTTTTTAATATACAAGCGGTGGGAACTTTTAATATAATAAAAAGAGCATTTTCCAGTGTCTCGGGCCGTGTGCTTCCCGCCCCCCCCCCCCCCCCCCCCTTCATATGGAGTAATTTTCATCTTTCATGTTGTTTGAAAGGGGTAAAACAGGTCATTTGCTTCTTCTTTTCTAAGGGAAAAATATAGCAATATTCCGATTTGCAGCAGCTAACCGGCGTCTTTAAAAAGCAGATGTTTCCTGCTGTTGATGTCTGTGTCAGGGGAGCATCTGCTCTAAGGGCAGGGCCGTGGCTCCATCTTAGAGGTTCTGCTTGTCATGCAGAAAGCTCCAGGTTCAATCCCTGGCATCTCCAGTTAAAGGATCGGGCAATAGGGGTCTGCAACCTGCGGCTCTCCAGATGTTCATGGACTACAATTCCCATCTCCACAATTGCCAGTGGTGGCAGCAGATTGAATTTTTACATTCAGCTTGGTTACTTTGGTATTTATATATATTTGTGAAGATAATGTTATTCAGATAAAGCAGGAAAGCAACAATCACAATCTCCTTGGGATGTGAAAATTAAAAATAATAATAATACAGTCCTTATCCATCTGGGCACAGTGGCCATACATGGAGGGATCTTCAAAGGTCTAAATTGAACTCCATTTCTTCTACCACAGTCTTGGTGTGCACAGAGAGGATATCTGGACGTGCTTCTAGGATCTCCATCTAGCTGTTTTCCTCTGCTGGTCCAACTTAGTACATGACTTGTTAAAGCAGGGGGCCCCAAACTTTTAAACAGGGGGGGCTAGTTCACTGTCCCTCGTAGACTGTTGAGGTCGACTAAAACTATAAACAAATTCTATGCACAAATGATTGTAAAATGTTTGATTTCAATTGCCCAGCCTTTCTGTCATGGTCTATTTCTTAGAACACCAGTGACCAAAGCACGCCAAGTACAGGGTGGCTCCAAATATTGTTGGGGAGGGCTGTGGAATACCCTTCCCTGTAAAAGAAGCAGAACTTTCCCAATGAAGCATCTCCATCTAACCCAGGATTAGGTATCTTCCGGGTTCTTCTCCCTAGCAGCCAGCTGCAGCCGACATTCGCCAGCCTGGCTGATGCCAATGGGAGGAGGCAGAACAGAAAGTTTCTCCGGAAAAGCAAACACATGGAGTAGCTGAGAGGGCATGAGCAGGCTTTACACATGTAAGGTTTCCAACCTGGGTCAGAAAATGCATGGAGATTTGGGGTGCCATCATGTAACTGCAATCAACAGCCGCTAGCCTATTCTCTCCCTCAAGCCCCACTGCACATGAATGACATGGCCCCATGCCTGGCGTGGGTCGGATAAATGCCTTCAGGGGCTGATTTGGCCCCCTCGGCCGTGAGTTTGGGGACCCTGCGGCAGCAAAGCAAAGTGAAAAGGAAGATGGAGATAATGGAGATGCTCAACACATCTCCGACTCCAGGCATTCACATTTGGGAGGGCTAGCCCCTGATATACGCCGGTTTAGTTGTTTGCAATCCCGCAGCTTTCAGATGTTATGGATTGCTGCTCATGCCCCTGCCAGCACAGCCAATTGGCTATGCTGGCAGGGGCTGATGGGAAATTGTAGTCCATGAACATCTGGCGAGCCGCAGGTTGCAGACCCCTGCTCTAACGACTCTACACAGCGTTTGGGCAATGTGCACAAGCACGCATCTGGTGTAAAGATGTCATAAATCTCTCTGGGGATAGAGCGAGAAGAAATGTGTTGGTTCTTGCTCTGGTGATCACCCATCAAAGCAGATGGAACTTTTCTGACTATTCCTGGGGAGATCAAATTAAGGTAGAGCGGACAACGGCGCAAGGTCCTCTCAGCCCCCCAGCAAAGGGTGGAATAGCCATTCCAAAGACCCGAAAGCAAGTAAAGGAGAATGTAGTATCAGTGGTGGAATTGATTGAAGGGGAAATAATGAGAACGTAATGCAACAGAGAGCCAGCGTGGTGTCGTGGTTCGGGGGTTACGAGTAGGTGGACTCTAATGCGGAGAACTGGGTTTGATTCCCCCACTCCTCCACAGGAGCGCCAGACTCTTATCTGGTGAACCGGATTTGTTTCCCTTTCTCCACAAGGAGCCTTCTGGGTGACTTTGGGTTAAGTCACAGTTCTCTCAGAACTCTCTCAGCTTCATCTGCCTCACAAGGTGTTTGTTGTTTGGAGAGGAAGGGAAGGAGTTTGTAAGCTGCTTTGAGACTCCTTACAGTTGAAAGCAGGGTATAAATCCATGCACTTCCTCCCTCTTTCTACCTCTGAGATAGAAGAGAAGATATTTCCTTATTGAAGGAAGGGAAAGGATACCCAAACTGGGAAATTCATTTTCAGATCTATGCTTCACTTTTTGGTTGGAAGAAAATGGAGGAAACATCAGCAGAGGCTATAAAGTTTGGGCGGGAAATACTCAGACTGGATTTGTCAATTTGTTCTAATTTATTACTTCTGAACATTGGCGATGAAGATATTTTCTTAATCGTTTCAGAAAGCGGAAGTACTGGAGCTGATGTCCAAAAGCCCCAAGTTCTCTGGTCAGTGTATTTCAATATGAGAGACTCTTCCGGGGTAGACAGGACTTCATATGATAACCTCCCTTCCAATGTCTACGCAGGTTCTGGGCCGACAGTGCTTTAGGAAATGACCTCGCCGTCAGCCAGGTAAGGCAACCTTGGAAGTTTCAGCATTTGGCTGGAGGTCTTCTGAGATGTTCTTTTAAAAAAAGATTTTATTGAATAATAATCAGCCATACATATTCATTTATCAATTAAATATCAGTATCCATATGTTGTCTAACATGCAAATTATACATAACTTAAAAAAGAGAAAGCATATCACAGTCATCTATCATATCCTTTCTCCTGATTGCTCATTAACTCCTCCCTCTCCCATTTTCCTCCCATCCTCTCCCCAATCCTTTCACCCTACCCTTGACTTCCCTCATTCTTCCTAAAGTAATTCGTCATATATAACGACTGTTATTTAGTCTATTAAGTAACTTATTCGTATATTCACAAACAATTACAAATATTTCTTAACCTAGACTTAAATTCACCTAAAGCAAGAAAAGAAAAGTTAGAATATTTTTAATATTTTACTGGAGAGATTACACTATTGTGTTTAGAAGGGCTTCTGAGATGTTGAGGTATGAGTCTGGCCAGTACCTTTTCAGCGTCAGAGTTATCTGTTGACGGGAACGTGTGATCTTTGGAGGATTCACAGTGCTTTTCTGGGGGAAAAAACGAGGAAACAAATCTCAGTTCAACTAAGGGCCAAACACTGCATTCCATAGAAGGTCCATTATTATGTATGCACATGCCATCAAGTTGCAACCAACTTAACCGTAAACCGGGCAAGGGGCTTTCCAGTGAAGTGAGAAGCAGAGGTGGTTTATCACTGCCTTCCTTTGCAGAATCTTCCTTGGTAGTCTTCCTTCCAAGTACTAGCCCTGCTTTGGCTCCCAGCATCCTATGGAATTGGGCTGTTGCTCCAGGAAGTGGAGTCAGACACAAAATTATTGCCGCAGTTTAATTTTGGCAAAACAGTGCAGATCCTTGCGCTGTGGTGGCAGCTTCTGCCAAAGCAACATTTTAAACGATCAGCACAGCCAATCACAACTCCAATAGTCAGTCAGTTAGCCTTGCTGGACAAAAGCCCTACCTGGCCCCTCCCACTTCCTGAAAACACTTGGCTAGATCCAGAAGAAGTGTCAGCAGGCACCCTGTTGGGGACCCCTGGGCTAAACCATACCATTCCACACTCAGATCCACTATTTCCCCTCCTTTTGTTTTAAAAGCTTCAAAGCAGCCATACTAGCCAATTGAGGCTGCATTGGTGGGGGAAGGAATCATTCTTTTAGCAAGGACAAAATTCCCCTCTAGTATATTTCATACGATTCCCCTCACCCACCCCGGGCTAATAGCAGCTTTGGGAGGGGTATGATTTTGAAAGGGACAAATCCACAAGGCAGGTGATCTCCCCCCACCCCCCATTCCAGATTACCCCATTCCAGACCCACTTCACGCTCTCTTATAGCTGCTCGTAACACAAACAGAACAAGATATCCAAAGAAGGCAGCTCTCCCTCCAGCTTGCTCCGAAGGCTGCCCCAAACTCTTTTGCCTCATTACTTTCAGGAAGCCATTTAATAATATTGCAGAAGCCTTATGCTTGCTATTAAGTCTTTGGCCGTCATCTTTTGTCCTTTTAACAAGCACTTTATTGCATTGTAAAACAAAATTAAGGTTACTATTAGAATATACAGCTACAACGTTAAGTGTTCAGGCTGCGTCAGCCATTCTTGTTAGTAGCAACCATAAAGGATCTTAACAGGAAAAAAAACAGACTGTAGTTGGTTAAAATTTCTTGCTCATATTCTTTAGCTTAAAAATTAACATCTGTTATCGTCTTCAAAATTTAGGTTGGAAGTTGTCAATGTCCTACTGTCTCAGACTCTTCGGGTACAGTACATAAGGGATGAACCTCAGTGTTACCTCAGGAGATGCCAACTCCCAAACCCACTTTCACTGGAGAGACAGGAATAGGGTGGCAGCTGTAAAGAACCAGCGTGGGATAGTGGTTAGAGCAGTGGTCGAGGAATCTGGGAGGCCCAGGATCAAATCTGCTCTCTGCCATGCAGTGAGCCAGCTACACACACTCAACTTAGCTTACCTCACAGAGTTGTCGTGAGGGTAAAATGGAGGACAGGTGAATTATGTAAGCCACTTTGGTCCCCGCTGGGGGAAAAGGCGGAGTATAAATTAAGTAAATAACAATAGGGGGGAGTTTGTGGAAGGTAGAGGAGTTTTTAACACGTTCCCATACCTCTAGATTCCTCCCTCCAAATCCCACCTCCTAGCTTTTTCCCCATCCGCAAGACTCCTTTCAGGTTTCAGAGCATTGTTGGGGGGCCTGTGGAGTTTGTGAAGAGGAGTGGGATCTAATCTGGAGGACTGAGTTTGATCCCCCCCACTCCTCCACTTAAATGGCGGATGCTTATATAGTGAACTGTATTTGTTTCCCCACCACATGAAGCCTGCTGAGTGACCTTGGGTTGGTCGCACTTCTTGTCAAACTCTCTTGGGCTCATCTGCACATGCAGAATAATGCACTTTCAAACTGCTTTCAGTGCTCTTTGAAGCTGTGCGGAATGGCAAAATCTACTTGTGAAAGTGGTTTGAAAACGCATTATTTTGCGTGTGCGGAAGGGGCCCTTGCCTCACCTGCCTCACAAGATGTCTGTTGTAGGGAGAGGAAGGGAAGGAGTTTGTAAGTCACTTTTGAGACTTCTTACAGGAGAGAAAGGTGGGGTATAAATTCAATTGCTGCTGCTGCAGCTGCTTCTTCTTCTTTCTCCTCTGGTATTTCCAATGAACAGTATTCCAGTACAGTTTATGCATAGCAAGGTAATTAAAAAAACCAGCCAGGGGTAACCAATCAGGGAGACTCTTGCCAGATTCCTGTGCTATTTTCATGACTACTGAGTGATTGTAAGCCAATCGTTTGGTCTCCCCTTACCTATTTCATGGGGTTGTAACAAGAATGGGGAGGGATCCATATGCATGACCCTGAGCTCAAGAATTACCACAAAAATGCGGGATTACAAAATAAATATGGCTATCATGGATTGATAAATAGCTTCTGTTATACTGGGACACATCTTTCTACATTGGGACACATCAGCCCCCCCCCCCCCAAACTTATGCGGGGGGTATGGTGGGGGGAAGGGAAAGGAGATTGTAAGCCCCTTTGAATCTCCTTACAGGAGAGAAAGGGGGGGGGGATATAAATCCAAACTCTTCTTCTAGACATGAACCAGGAAACGCATTAGTTGTTTGTTTTGCTTTTGCCTCCCAAACAGGCCAAGGCCATTTTTCAAGAGATGTTTCCAAGCGAGGAGTTCTGTCTGCCCCCTCCAAATCCGGAAGATATTATCTACGATGGAGACGGGACGCAGCCGGAGGATCCTGGATTCAGCAGCGAGTCAGAAGCCAAACCCGATACTTTGTCTGAAAAGAGCAGTGAAGAGACTGAGGGAAACCCTGAGGCGTGAGGTGACTCCGAGGTTCCTGAACTGGACTGATGTCAATGATGGGCTCCGACATGAAGGACAATGAATCAACTGTCAGACTGATATGTTGTCCCAGGAATTCCAGTGGGACTCTTAGACTCGGATAATGACCTGGGCTGGAACAGGAAAGTCTTGTCCATAGTAACGAGTTTCAGCGGATGACATTTTCATCTCCTTTTTTCTTTGAAATTCATGTACCATTTTGTGGATAAGACATGATTTCCTTCCTCACAGAGGGCTCACAGCTTTTCCACAGCTAACAGCCAAAGCACATAACTTGGGTTTTCATCACAGCGAAAAAAATACAGTTCTGTTCCCAGAACGCAGCCATTACCGCAGATTACGTGAGGCTAAAATCAGCATCTTTAGTGTTCTCGCACCTCTAGTTTACCTGAAGAAACTGTTCAAGTATAAAAAGTCGTTCATTTGGTTTGCCATAAAGAATATCACCAATGTGGCTTTGAAGCTCGGCTATCTTAGATTATCTCCAGTAGACATTCGAAAATAAAATAGGCATAATTTGCCTCTTTGAAATAGTAACATGGTAGCTTTTAAACGCTAAATATGCTCACATTTACCTCGGTCAAGAATACACATTTATAGCCAAACTAAGTGGTAAACAACATGGAATCCATCTTTTTCCTGTATGAGCACAGCGGGAGTGAAGAGATCTCTATAGGGGTGTTCCTTTTGTGTTGTTTTTGCATGCTGTTGTGAGTTGTTTTGCTAGAAATTATTGCTGGTGTTTTCTATTTTCTTGATTTTAAAAGTCAGCCGCTACTATTTACGCCATATGCCACTTATATCTCCCCAAAACCCACAAAATATGTTTATAAAGCATTATTTATCAGAACATGGTGCATGAAATAAGACTCACAGGTTTGATTTGGGCAAGGGAAGCATCAAATTGCTTGAAGTCGAAACAGTAGGTCTGAAATTCAGTAACATCCCTGTTAAACAGGGCCCAGATTAGTGGTTTCTACCCCCCCCCCTCCCCCAATGGTAGATTGGGTCAAGTCACAGCTAACCTATGGCTACCATGCAGTGTTTTCAAGGCAAGAGATGAACAGAGTTGGGGGTTCCATTGTCTGCTCTCATGCATCAACCATGGACTTCCTCTGTGGTGTCCCTTCCAAGTACTAACTCCCTGCTTAGTTTCTTGAGATCTGACAAGATCAGGATTTTAGCCAGGGTATCTCCAGGTTTCACCATGGATCATACCAGCCCCTCGCCAGCATAGCCAATTGGCTGTACTCGGCAGTGGCTGATGGGATTTGTAGTCCATGAACATCAGGAGAGCCACAGGTTGCAGACCCCTGGACTAGGCCATTAAGATAAGGGTTAGCCCTCCCAAATGTGAATGCCTGGAGTCGGAGATTTGTTGAGCATCTCCATTATCTCCATCTTCTTTTTCACTTTGCTTTAACAAGTCATGTACTAAGTTGGACCAGCAGAAGAAAACAGCTAGATGGAGATCCTAGAAGCATGTCCAGATATCCTCTCTGTGCACACCAAGACTGTGGTAGAAGAAATGGAGTTCAATTTAGAACTTTGAAGATCCCTCCATGTATGGCCACTGTGCCCAGATGGATAAGGACTGTATTATTATTATTTTTAATTTTCACATCCAAAGGAGATTGTGATTGTTGCTTTCCTGCTTTATCTGAATATATAAATACCAAAGTAACCAAGCTGAATGTAAAAATTCAATCTGCTGTCACCACTGACAATTGTGGAGAATTCAAAAGTCTGTATTTTCTCAAAACTGGTTATCTAAGAAAACTTATAGCAGTTATTTAAGGATATAATTATATGCAGAAGCAGACGGCAAACATTCATGCAAAGACAGACTGTAAATAATCTAACTTGGACAGTTATGAAACTAACAAAATGTCTGCTGTTTTGTTGGGAATGTGCCAGCTAAGTGAAGGAGTACCGTATATACTCGAGTATAAGCTGACCCAAATATAAGCCAAGGCACCTAATTTTACCACAAAAAACTGGGAAACTTATTGACTCAAGTATAAGCCTTTGAACTTGACTCAGTAGCAGCTAAAAACAGAAGATTTGGGAGCAAGATGAGATAGAGTTGCTTAACAGAGTTTGCATTAGGGATGAGCAGCTTTCCAGCACTCTAGGAACACAAATGAACCACTGGTTTTCTCCAAATGTAGAATAATTCTGGGATTCATAGCCATGCCAGCCTAAACTTTGCTCTAAAGAAAGTCTTTGTCTTCAGCAACATCAGTATTTTGCAGTAAACTACTTTATGAAGAATTGTATTCATCTAGAATGCAATACACCAATAACCCTTAGGAGAGAAATGCCTTGGTTTCTTTTAACACACACATACACACACACAACCTAGTTGTAATGCTATGCAGGCTGTCCTTACAGTTTGTTTTTACGGTTCTCTGGTGAGTTAGAAAAAAAGCAGCAACATGCTTCCCGGATCCCCACAGCAGCCCCAGCTCCTGCCGCCATCTTGAATTACCTTATATACTCGAGTATAAGCCAAGAGGGGATTTTTCAGCATTAAAAAGTGCTGAAAAAGTCGGCTTATACAAGTATATACGGAATATTTGCAAAGGACCCTTTACTTCTAAAAAAGAACTTCAGGGTACCATATAGTATTCTCCCATCCTCAGTTTTGTCTCTACCAGTAAAGGCTAGGGTTTCCAACTCCAGCCTGAGAAATTCCTGGAGATTTGGGAAGGTACTTCAGTGGGGCATGATTTCATAGTGTCCACTACTAAAAGTAGCCATTTTCTCCAAGGGAACTAATCTCTGTAGTTTGGAAATCAGCCATAATTCCAGGATAGCTCCAGGCCCCACCTGGAGGTTGGCAACTTTAGTGAGGGACAAGTGAGGGGGAGCTCCCCTCGCCACGATTGTATTTCCTCACTGTAGGAATACTGGTACATAGAAATAATTATTTTTAATTGAGCAAACCATTTAGGGATATTTGTGGGGAGGGGTGTCTGAACTTGCTCATTGCTTCAGTGACCTGTGCTATATATATATTAAAAAATCTGCTCCGTTCTGAATAGCCCAACCCCGCAGGGTCTTTTGGTCTCACTAGAGTGTTACAGAACATTGGAAGTTAGCTCCTCAGTATATAAGATTATTTATACAAAATACTGCATCATTGCACTAATTTCTAGGAATTCAAAAAGGGCAGAGCAAAAGGACAGAATAAGAAACGGTTCTTTAGAACCTAAGATGTCATGTTGGGGATCTGGAAATTACCAGCCCAGTTTAAGATGTCAACTATCAGCATGGTATAGTGGTTAAGAGCAGGTGGATTCCAATCTGGAGGACCAGGTTTGATTCCCCACTCCCCCACCTGAGTGGCAGAGGCTTATCTGGTGAACCAGATGTGTTTCCGCACTCCTACATTCCTGCTGGGTGACCTTGGGCTAGTCACAGTTCTTTGGAACTCTCTCAGCCCCACCTGCCTCACAAGGTGTCTGTTGTGGGGAGAGGAAGGGAAAGGAGCTTGTAAGCCACCTTGAGTCCCCTTACAGGAGAGAAAGGTGGGGTATAAATCCAAGCTCTTTTTCTTCTTCTAACTATTTATCATATAATAGTTAATATGCAAAAATTGTTGCCATCTTGTTTATCCTTGTGGTAGATTTCTGTTCTCCTTTCAAGACTTTCTATTCTCATTAATAGAAATAGACATTTCTATTCTCATTATTGGCTGAGAAGAAATATGCAGCGCAACATTTGCTTGGGGCGTCCACCTTTGGCTGCATTTCCATGTCCTTTCCATGTTGTCCTCAGAAAGGGATCTGGAAAGTACCAGCCCAGTTTGTTACTGAGCTTAAATTTGTGTAATGCTTAGAGCGGGTGCAGCTTCTATGCCACTCACTGGGCCTGTATGTGTGTGTGTTTTAACGCAGCTGCTCAATACAAACAACAATGCTGCTAATGATCCATCTACTCTCCGGTTGGGAAGGAAGAGGACTAAATTATCTCTCTGTGATACGACTCTTCAGTGGCTGAGATTGCCTTGATGACAACTCTGTGTCACGAAGGTCAATTTATTTTGTTAGCAACATAACAAATACATCCAGTGCAGCCGAACGAGCCCAGCTATACGGCCAGTATGCCATAGCATCCGTATGCAATTCTGACTCCAATTAATTCCAGTCGCTATGTAGTGGTTCTTGTGATGTTTGCAATTAAGCTGTTATTTATGATGGGTAGCAACAAGCCCGGCTTTTTATTTGCTATTTGTTGCTCTTACGCATAAATCAGAAAGCATGAATGTAGCATAATTATATTTGACCATTTGCAAATCCATCCAGGAGCCAAACGGAGAGCCTGCGATCTGCATCTTTCCATTAGCCAGATCCTACGTGGACTTACTTTTTGTTTGTTTTTCTTTGGAAATGAACTTTATCATATTGAAATTAAAGATTTGCTTGCAAAAGTATTTTTCGGTGCTTCTTTATCTCATGAAAGTTAACAGCAAAAATAACTCTGTGCTTGTATAACCATTGAATCGGGGTGCTGTGTGGTTTCCGGGCTGTGTGGCCATGTTCTAGCAGCATTCTCTCCTGACGTTTCACCTGCATCTGTGGCTGGCATCTTCAGAGGATCTGATCAAGCCTTCGACCATATATTAACCATTGAATTCTTTTTATTCAGTAGTACGACCCTGTGCTGGGTTTTTTAATTGACTTTGTTTATACCCCACTTTTCTCCTCCAAGGCCCTTTCCCCACTTACCTTAAGCCCCACTTACCTTACGCCCCGCGCTACTCTCCTAAAGTAGCGTGGGGTCCAGCTGCACTCCCCACTTCAGGGGCAGCGAGAACGCAGCCGTCCCGACGCTGCCTCTCTCGCGCCCCCTCAGCACGCGCAATTCCTGGCGCCTTTTCAAATGACGCCTTTTGATGACCCCGCGTGGAGTGCGGGGTCGTGGGGAAGCCGGGGCGCGCGCCAGGAATTGTGCGCGCTGTGAATTGCCCGCAGCAACCCTCCGACAAGGGTAAGTGGGGAAAGGGCCCAAGGGCCCTAAAATGACTTGCATTGTTCTTCTCTCCTCCATGTAGGATAGGCTGAGGCTGCGTGGCCCAAGGTCATTCATCACGGTTTCCTGGCAGAGCGGGGTGTGGAACCTGGAGTTTCCCAGAACCAAGTTCAACCCTCTAAAGCCATTTATTCCTGAGCTTCAGGGAACTCAGTGTGGCAGACATAGAATCTCTCTCTTTTCCTATGTCTTCACACCAATCCTGTGAGGTAAAAAAGAGTATCTGGCCCAAAATTACCCAGTGAACTTTGTGGAGAAATAGAGGACTTGAACCTAGGGTTGCCAACCTCCAGGTAAGGCCTGGAGACCTGGAATTATGACTGGTTTCCAGACTACATAGGTCAAGAGATGAGTCCGTTTCTTCAACAGAAAATGAACTTTGTGGTATTATACACTCTTGAGGTCTCTCCCCTTCTTGAACTCTGCCCTCTCCAGAGTTCATTCCAAACTCTTCGGGAATTTCCCCATCTAGAGTTAGCAGCCTCTTTTTAAGTCCGATGCTCTGACCAATCTGTCTGACATGACTGGAACGGAGAAAATCCTAAAACATAATTGCCTAGGGATGGAAAGTGTGGCGATAATTCACTTCCGACCAATTGGCACAAGTTTTATCAGGGCCCAGTGTCCTTGTCTCCTGCCCACTCTCCCCTCCAAAGAATAAGCAGGAAGGCAGTAGCAGCAAGACCCCTTCCCATCTGTTCCAGCACCAGCACCAGCCCCCCCCCCCCCCCCCCGGAGCAGCAGTGGCGTAGGAGGTTAAGAGCTCGTGTATCTAATCTGGAGGAACCGGGTTTGATTCCCAGCTCTGCCGCCTGAGTTGTGGAGGCTTCTCTGGGGAATTCAGATTAGCCTGTACACTCCCACACACACCAGCTGGGTGACCTTGGGCTAGTCACAGCTTTCCAGAGCTCTCTCAGCCCCACCTACCTCACAGGGTGTTTGTTGTTAGGGGGGAAGGACAAGGAGATTGTAAGCCCCTTTGAGTCTCCTGCAGGAGAGAAAGGGAGGATATAAATCCAAACTCCTCCTCCTCCTCCTCCTCCTCCTCCTCCTCCTCCTTCTCCTCCTCCTCTTCTTCTTCTTCTTCTTCTTCTTCTTCTTCTTCTTCTTCTTCTTCTCCTTCTTCTCCTTCTTCTCCTTCTTCTTCTTCTTCTTCTTCTTCTTCTTCTTCTTCGGAACAGCAGCGGCAAGGTACCCTCCCACCTGTGCCGCCAGCAGCCTGGCCAGTTCCCCTGGCCAGTTCCTGCTTCTGCAGAGGCCAGATCTACCTGTTGCTTCTTAATGGCAGGTAGCCCAGTCCTCCTAGCAGCTGAAATTCTCCAGCAAATTCTAAGGATCAGCTGACTCTCACCCCCTTTGCAAAGCTGGCGTTCTGGCTTTCCAAAAAGTGGGGGAAGTGCCTATAGAAATGGGGAGAACTTTTCCCACATTCATACGTACCCTGCTGGCTTCCCTCTCCCTTTGCAAAGCCGAGATCTAGCTTTGCAAAGGGGGAATGGGCCATCTGGATGCCTGTGGAGACGGGAAGCCAGGCTGTTCCTCCAGGAAGAGCAGGAGGGAGCTGGCGACAGAGGGCCAAGGGGGGAAGGAAAGGCAGAAGATGTTGCCCCCCTCAGATGGCACTGTTCCCGCCAACAGCTTTCTAGAGCCCATTGTATACGTTCATACAATCGGCTTTATTGCTTATATCCATGGTGGCGAACCTTTGGCACTCCAGATGTTATGATGGAATTGTAGTCCATAACATCTGGAGTGCCAAAGGTTCGCCACCACTGGCTGATATGTTATAAATCTAGGAGAGTGCAAGTCTGCCCGCTCAGACATCCTTTGGTGATGTCTGAACTTGAGAAACAGGAGTTATGTCACATTTTGTTTGCCACTCCATTTTTCTTCACAGCTACTGTGTCACTTTAACTTTGGTGTGACCAACAGTGTGTACAGCTGGTTAGATTTGCACCAGTTTATCAAGCAACACAGTACACTACACTAGTAACAACAAATAATGATGTCAAAGCATACAAACCACGTCATGTTATCTCAAGCACAGGAATTAATACCAAATGAGGGGACTGGATAGCCAACCAGTCACTTCAGAGGTAGAGAGCATGTCTTAGGGCTTAGGTGTCAAACTTGTGGCCCTCCAGATGTTATAGACTACAGTTCCCATCATCCCCTGCCAGCATCATGCCTGCAGGGGATGATGGGAACTGTAGTCCATAACATCTGGAGGGCTGCGAGTTTGACACCTGTGTCTTAGGGTGACGAGCGGAGAGCTGGTTCCTCTGATAACCGGAAGTAAGCCAGGCTTTGGGGAGGGAAATGCCAGCAGTGATGGGAATTTAACTGCCTTCACACTGCTCATGCCACTCTGCATGTGCACGTATGGTGAAACAAACATCACTGCTCCTGTCATCTCCGGTTTGGCTTTGAGTGTCTGAAGTGACAGAGAGCAAATGTGAGTACTATATCCAGTCTGAAGTCCAAGAACTCGACCTGGTGATCCCTCACATTCTACTTGGGAGTGACCAATATGGGAATCCTCTCTTCGCATCTAGTTCCAGTTCCTTCCCAGATAAACTGTGCAAAGTAAAATGGTTCCTCCTGGCTATAGACCTCCTCGAACAGGATTTTTTTACCAGCCAATTGACCAGAGTCTACTGTCCTTACTGGAAGCTGTTGAGGGAAACCGTTGGAAGGAGGTGTTGTGGCAAATCTCCCAGCTGGATTCCAACATCAACCTATGATTTTGTTGGCTCCACTGTTCAGTGGTTCTGGTAAAAGGATTGGGCCCAGGGTAAAGTCTGCATTATAGTGGCCAGCTCAAGTCTTGACCATTAAACTCCAATTCTGATGTGTAAGGGCAGCAGATTGAAATATTACAACCCATCTGCCAACCTTCTTGGCAACTTCAAAAATATGTGTGCATTTTTGTGGTAATTATTGGATGTGTAAATTGAAGTTGGGAGGCCTAAATCTGGCACTCACAACATTTTATGCGTAGCATACAGTTTATTTCAATTTGTATCTGGTGAATGGTCCATCTTTTCTAAAGCTCAAAGGATGGTGACTTTCGTTTACTTCAGAGTTTTCAGACGGAATCAGCAATCACATACACAGTAAGAAGTGTATGCAGAACAGATGCACTCATTCCTGAGAATGTAAAGTTTAAACAATTTGACGTTCAGCCTTTGATTTCTTGAGAAAACAAAAGGTACATAAAGGAACCGCCACAAGCATTGATTTTTACACTATGCTATTTAACAAAATGACTTCAATGTCTTTCACACTGAGAACTGACGATTTAAAATGTGTTTGCTGTGCTAAGTTGAGTACCCAATGGTTCCTTCACAGTATCATCAGGTGAGATTTGGCTGATATTCCATTTCCTGGGTAATGCTTTGAACTGATGCCCCTCCACCACGTGAATTTCATAATTTAAGCCTATCCAAAGAAGGCGTCAAGAAAAAAATACAGCATGTTAGAAGATATGCAAAAGATACTACGGCTTTTTAAAAAAGTGGTGATTTATCTGTAGGATTATTAATCAAGTTTAAGAAAGATAAAGTTAATTGAATTTTTAAACACGTGCCTGTGGTGTCCTTCAAACACCTTGGAGCTCATACAATATTCACACCTTTGATCCCCACTGGAAGTCCCTTCTAGGTCTGGATTCCTTCACTGGAAAAAAAAAGATTCTAAAATGAAAATCTAGTTCATCAGACTATTAGTTTTGAACTGGTGGGTCAGAATCATAATTGTCTTGCCCCTTAACCTAAGTGGCTCACTCAAGCAGTATCGTCACTGAGATGTCTTTTTTTTAAGGGAAGGGGGGGGGGGAGAAGAAGGCGGACGAATGCAGAAGTGGGATCCAGCAGGTTCTCACCAGTTCCCGAGAGTGGGTTACTAATTATTTGTGTGTGCCAAGAGGGGGTTACTAATTGGGTCCACTTTTCCATCTCCACTCCCTCGCCTCCCCGAGAGGCATACTGCCTTTGAACGTGAAGGTTCCGTATAGCAATTGCAACTAATGTAACTCCCTGAACTGGGTTAATCCCTTTCAGGTACCACAATTCATTGATTCTCAGCCTATCGTACCTTTTATCTCACCAGTCTCTATCAAAGAACCTGTGTGTTTCACCATTGCTGTGTTCAGATTTGTGAGTTGGGGCATTTTCTATAATGTGATGATGATTTAGAAATGACCTGGCGCAAAAAAAATGTTTGGGGTCGTGGTGGGGTGGCTGCCCATGGGGGGGGGGACATCCAACTCAGGTTTGGCTCAGGTTTGCTTAGGTACGCCTCTGCCCCCTTTGCTGAGGGGGGGCTGGTGAGGGAACCTGTTACTAAAATTTTTGGATCCCACCACTGGACGAATGTCATTTGAAGTTAATAGTAGAGAGCTTGATGAGATGTGTGTGTAGCTGTACATGAATTAAGCTGTGGGAAGGATCCAGAAAGTGCCTTGCATGAGGGGAAGATCCTTCCACTGGGTGTTCTCCAGTTTCATCTGATTGTCGGCCTCCAACTGCAGCCTATTTCCACGTCATATCCTATGTAGGTCTGGAGGCTCTCTGGCCCTCAGGAATGACTTTGGGGTGTGTGTGGGCAAGGAACTATATTAAGAACAGAAGAACATAAGAACTAGCCTGCTGGATCAGACTAGAGTCCATCTAGTCCAGCACTCTGCTACTCACAGTGGCCCACCAGGTGCCTTTGGGAGCTCACGTGCAGGATGTGAAAGCAATAGCCTTCTGCTGCTGCTGCTGCTGCTGCTGCTGAGCACCTGGTCTGCTAAGGCATTTGCAATCTGAGATCAAGGAGGATCAAGATTGGTAGCCATAGATCGACTTCTCCTCCATAAATCTGTCCAAGCCCTTTTTAAAGCTATCCAGGTTAGTGGCCATCACCACCTCTTGTGGCAGCATATTCCAAACACCAATCTTACAGATTGGGACGGAAATGGGAAACCTTTTGTATGTAATTCAACTGGGTCTCTCTCTTCCTTCCAAGAAATAGTAGACATGGTTTTCTATGCCTTCACTTTATTGTCCAACAATTCTGTGATGTTGGGCTGAAAGACTGTGATGGCGGGTTGCCAACTCTGGGTTTGGAAATTCCTAGAGATTTGAAGATCAGATGCAATAGCAGGACATCTCCAAGTACCACCTGGGACCCGGCAATGTTAATAGTGGGACAGGTGCAACCTTAAAAACAAGTTCTGGCCCTGGGGAGTATCTGAATTGCACCCTACATGTTGATTTAATAATGTTGTATGTACAGGACTGGACTTGTGAGACCACCTCATTTCGCTGTGACTGTTTTTCAAACAATAGTTCCTTGGATTATTGTCAGATGCAGGGAATTATGAGAGTCTGGAATCAGAACAATCAATAAAGTTACATTGGGTGGAAGTAGGGCTTGTTAGCAATTCTGCCATTATCTTTATTTACAGGCCACCAGCTCCTGTTTTACAACGTTGGCTGGGTTCTTCTGAGTGTGGATGGGAAGCCGTGCAGGAACATTGTAAATCTCGGTGGCAGTTGAGATTTAGAAAGTTGACAGTGAAACATCAAGGAGATACGGCTGTTGTTGTCGGCATGGGAGGTCTGATCAAAGGAGACTCTAATAGAAAACACTTCTCTTGTCATAACTCGAATGGACAATAAATTCTATCCCCCTTGCATACATTGGCAAGAAAAGATGGAAAAATATGTGGAATGTATATCAAACCCAGGTGTGTATATTTGAGTAAACACTAAAGTCTGGGGCCGAAGGCGATTCACTGGGGGTTGTTCCCCAGAACTATTTTGATGCGTTCTTTGTCAAGCAGGGTGACCAGACTCCCATGTGCTCCAGTAGCCTGGCAGCCTCCCTTCTACAATTGTACAATCACACAATGCATGCATCGAGTTTGGGACTAAGGATAAAATTAAACATCCTAAGTATCTTAGATGACGTTTTTAAAGCTTCAAGCTTCAACTGTTCCAGCATTATGTGCAAGAGTCCTGCCCAAAATTCTGGATTGTATCTGCCCATTCTTGCTTTAACAGGCACCATAGTTAGGTTTTGCTTCAACTGGGGAAGGGAAAGGAAGGGGGGAAGTTCATGGAAGTATGGGTTTTGTAAGGCCAGTGATTAAGGCGACATCATTGTTGGCCTCCCTACCTTTTACCTACCTGTCCCTATGTATAGTTATTTTCTTATTCAGTCTGTTATAGGATTTTAGCTGGATTAGGTCTGGCTTTTGTTGTTGTTTTTAGGTTCCTTCCTCCTGGGTCAATCAACCAGGAAGTCTGAAATAGATTGTAGTAATATTTTAACTATTGGGGATTTGAATTGGCATTTACGAAACAATATATTTTTGTATATTTTTCTATATTTGTATGTTGTTGGCTGACCTGAGCTCATCTTTGGACAGGAAAGGGTGGGATATAAATCCAATAAAATAAAAAACAAAAAAATAAAATAAAAGAAGAGAAGAGAAGAGAAGAGAACATAAGAACTAGCCTGCTGGATCAGACCAGAGTCCATCTAGTCCAGCACTCTGCTACTCGCAGTGGCCCACCAGGTGCCTTTGGGAGCTCACGTGCAGGATGTGAAAGCAATGGCCTGCTGCTGCTGCTGCTCCTGAGCACCTGGTCTGCTAAGGCATTTGCAATCTGAGATCAAGGAGGATCAAGATTGGCAGCCATAGATCGACTTCTCCTCCATAAATCTGTCCAAGCCCTTTTTAAAGCTATCCAGGTTAGTGGCCATCACCACCTCCTGTGAGAGAGAAATGAGGTACCAAATAAATGTCCAGTGTGAGGTAGGTGAGGCAATCCACAGCTTAAAAGATGGGAAGTAATGCTTCTTGTGAAGCATTATAATGAATACATCATTATAATGAGACACTAACAATTCCAGAGAAAAGTACAAACTCTGCCTCAGAAAAAGATGTTAGGACAGTCAGTTGAGGTGCAGCAATAGAGAGAATTGTATGCTTCCGCATTAGAATATAGTCCAGAATGAATTTGAGAATAATCATTCATTTTAACCACTGACTTTGTCAAAACCATTATTTTGTGCCTTATTGATCATAGTACTTTAATACAATGAGCATTTACAGTTCACTGAATGACTATCAGCCACACCAATACTTTCCTTTTGCAAAAACTGCAGGGCTAGGTTGGCACTAGGACCCAGGCGGAGCATTCTGCAACAAAGGCCCCTTCCACACATGCAGAATAATGCACTTTCAATCCACTTTCAATGCACTTTGAAGCTGGATTTCGCTGTGCGGAATAGCAACATCCACTTTCAAACAATTGTGAAAGTGGATTGAATGTGCATTACTCTGCATGTGCGGAAGAGGCCAAAGAAGATCCGGCATGTTGAGTTCTGTGGAGTTCTATGGAGTTCTGTACAACCCTACTAACATATTTTTCTG
>NW_025950979.1:20619-41339 GCF_021028975.2 Sphaerodactylus townsendi
CTCAGAAAAATATGTTAGTAGGGTTGTACAGAACTCCATAGAACTCCACAGAACTCCACATGCCAGATCTTCTTTGGCCTCTTCCGCACATGCAGAGTAATGCACATTCAATCCACTTTCACAATTGTTTGAAAGTGGATGTTGCTATTCCGCACAGCGAAATCCAGCTTCAAAGTGCATTGAAAGTGGATTGAAAGTGCATTATTCTGCAGGTGCGGAAGGGGCCTTTGTTGCAGAATGCTCCACCTGGGTCCTAGTGCCAACCTAGCCCTGCTGTTTTTGCAAAAGGAAAGTATTGGTGTGGCTGATAGTCATTCAGTGAACTGTAAATGCTCATTGTATTAAAGTACTATGATCAATAAGGCACAAAATAATGGTTCTGACAAAGTCAGTGGTTAAAAAGAATGATTATTCTCAAATTCATTCTGGACTATATTCTAATGTGGAAGCATACAATTCTCTCTATTGCTGCACCTCAACTGACTGTCCTAACATCTTTTTCTGAGGCAGAGTTTGTACTTTTCTCTGGAATTGTTAGTGTCTCATTATAATGATGTATTCATTATAATGCTTCACAAGAAGCATTAGTTCCCATCTTTTAAGCTGTGGATGGCCTCACCTACCTCACACTGGACATTTATTTGGTACCTCATTTCTCTCTCACAGGAGGTGGTGATGGCCACTAACCTGGATAGCTTTAAAAAGGGCTTGGACAGATTTATGGAGGAGAAGTCGATCTATGGCTGCCAATCTTGATCCTCCTTGATCTCAGATTGCAAATGCCTTAGCAGACCAGGTGCTCAGGAGCAGCAGCAGCAGAAGGCCATTGCTTTCACCTCCTGCACGTGAGCTCCCAAAGGCACCTGGTGGGCCACTGCGAGTAGCAGAGTGCTGGACTAGATGGACTCTGGTCTGATCCAGCAGGCTCTTTCTTATGTTCTTAAGGCCATTGCTTTCACACCCTGCACGTGAGCTCCCAAAGGCACTTGATGGGCCACTGCGAGTAGCAGAGTGCTGGACTAGATGGACTCTGGTCTGATCCAGCAGGCTTGTTCTTATGTTCTCTTCTCTTCTCTTCTCTTCTTTTATTTTATTTTATTTTTTTGTTTTTTATTTTATTGGATTTATATCCCACCCTTTCCTGTCCAAAGATGAGCTCAGGTCAGCCAACAACATACAAATATAGAAAAATATACAAAAATATATTGTTTCGTAAATGCCAATTCAAATCCCCAATAGTTAAAATATTACTACAATCTATTTCAGACTTCCTGGTTGATTGACCCAGGAGGAAGGAACCTAAAAACAACAACAAAAGCCAGACCTAATCCAGCTAAAATCCTATAGCAGACTGAATAAGAAAATAACTATACATAGGGACAGGTAGGTAAAAGGTAGGGAGGCCAACAATGATGTCGCCTTAATCACTGGCCTTACAAAATCCATACTTCCATGAACTTCCCCCCTTCCTTTCCCTTCCCCAGTTGAAGCAAAACCTAACTATGGTGCCTGTTAAAGCAAGAATGGGCAGATACAATCCAGAATTTTGGGCAGGACTCTTGCACATAATGCTGGAACAGTTGAAGCTTGAAGCTTTAAAAACGCAATCTAAGATACTTAGGATGTTTAATTTTATCCTTAGTCCCAAACTCGATGCATGCATTGTGTGATCGTACAATTGTAGAAGGGAGGCTGCGAGGCTACTGGAGCACATGGGAGTCTGGTCACCCTGCTTGACAAAGAAAGCATCAAAATAGTTCTGGGGAATAACCCCCAGCGAATCGCTTTCAGCCACAGACTTTAGTGTTTACTCAAATATACACACCTGGGTTTGATATACATTCCACATATTTTTCCATCTTTTCTTGCCAATGTATGCAAGGGGGATAGAATTTATTGTCCATTCGAGTTATGACAAGAGAAGTGTTTTCTATTAGAGTCTCCTTTGATCAGACCTCCCATGCCGTCAACAACAGCCGTATCTCCTTGATGTTTCACTGTCAACTTTCTAAATCTCAACTGCCACCGAGATTTACAATGTTCCTGCACGGCTTCCCATCCACACTCAGAAGAACCCAGCCAACGTTGTAAAACAGGAGCTGGTGGCCTGTAAATAAAGATAATGGCAGAATTGCTAACAAGCCCTACTTCCACCCAATGTAACTTTATTGATTGTTCTGATTCCAGACTCTCATAATTCCCCGCATCTGACAATAATCCGAGGAACTATTGTTTGAAAAACAGTCACAGCGAAATGAGGTGGTCTCACAAGTCCAGTCCTGTACATACAACATTATTAAATCAACATGTAGGGTGCAATTCAGATACTCCCCAGGGCCAGAACTTGTTCTTAAGGTTCTTAAGGTTGCACCTGTCCCACTACTAACATTGCCGGGTCCCAGGTGCTACCTGGAGATGTCCTGCTATTGCATCTGATCTTCAAATCTCTAGGAATTTCTCAACCCAGAGTTGGCAACCTGCCATCCCAGTCTTTCAGCCCAACATCACAGAATTGTTGGAAAATAACGTGAAGGCATAGAAAACCGTGTCTACTATTTCTTGGAAGGAAGAGAGAGACCCAGTTGAATTACATACAAAAGGTTTCCCATTTCTGTCTCAATCTGTAAGATTGGTGTTTGGAATATGCTGCCACAGGAGGCGGTGAGGGCCACTAACCTGGATAGCTTTAAAAAGGGCTTGGACAGATTTATGGAGGAGAAGTCGATCTATGGCTACCAATCTTGATCCTCCTTGATCTGAGATTGCAAATGCCTTAGCAGACCAGGTGCTCAGGAGCAGCAGCAGCAGCAGGCCATTGCTTTCACATCCTGCACGTGAGCTCCCAAAGGCACCTGGTGGGCCGCTGCGAGTAGCAGAGTGCTGGACTAGATGGACTCTGGTCTGATCCAGCAGGCTAGTTCTTAGGTTCTTATGTTCTTAATATAGTTCCTTGCCCACACATACCCCAAAGTCATTCCTGAGGGCCAGAGAGCCTCCAGACCTCCATAGGATACGATGTGGAAATAGGCTGCAGTTGGAGGCCGACAATCAGATGAAACTGGAGAAGACCCAGTGGAAGGATCTTCCCCTCATGCAAGGCACTTTCTGGATCCTTCCCACTGCTTAATTCACATACAGCTACACACACATCTCATCAAGCTCTCTACTATTAACTTCAAATGACAGTCGTCCAGTGGTGGGATCCAAAAATTTTAGTAACAGGTTCCCTCACCAGCCCCCCTCAGCAAAGGGGGCAGAGGTGTACCTAAGAAAACCTAAGCCCTGGGCAAAACCTGAGTTGGATGCCCCCCCCCCCCCATGGGCAGCCACCCCACCATGACCCCCAACATTTTTTTTGCACCAGGTCATTTCTAAATCATCATCACATTATAGAAAATGCCCCAACTCACAAATCTGAACACAGCAATGGTGAAACACACAGGTTCTTTGATAGAGACTGGTGAGATAAAAGGTACGAAAGGCTGAGAATCAATGAATTGCAGTACCTGAAAGGGATTAACCCAGTTCAGGGAGTTATATTATTAGTCGCAATTGCTATAGGGAACCTTCACGTTCAAAGGCAGGATGCCTCTCGGGGAGGCGAGGGCGTGGAGATGGAAAAGCGGACCCAATTAGTAACCCCCTCTCGGCACACACAAATAATTAGTAACCCACTCTCAGGAACTGGTGGGAACCTGCTGGATCCCACCTCTGCATTCATCCCCCTTCTTCTCTCCCCCCACTTCCCTTAAACAAAAGACATCTCAGTGACAATACTGCTTGTGTGAACCACTTAGGTTAAGGGGCAAGACAATTGTGATTCTGACCCACCAGTTCAAAACTAAGAGTCTGATGAACTAGATTTTCATTTTAGAATCTTTTTTTTCCAGTGAAGGAATCCAGACCTAGAAGGGACTTCCAGTGGGGATCAAAGGTGTGAATATTGTATGAGCTCCAAGGTGTTTGAAGGACACCACAGGCACGTGTTTAAAAATTCAATTAACCTTATCTTTCTTAAACTTGATTAATAATCCTACAGATAAATCACCACTTTTTTAAAAAGCCGTAGTATCTTTTGCATATCTTCTGTCTAACATGCTGTATTTTTTTTCTCGAAGCCTCCTTTGGATAGGCTTAAATTATGAAATTCACATGGTGGAGGGGCATCAGTTCAAAGCATTACCTAGGAAATGGAATATCAGCCAAATCTCACCTGATGATACTGTGAAGGAGCCATTGGGTACTCAACTTAGCACAGCAAACACATTTTAAATCGTCAGTTCTCCGTGTGAAAGACATTGAAGTCATTTTGTTAAATAGCGTCGTGTAAAAATCAATGCTTGTGGCGGTTCCTTTATGTACCTTTTGTTTTCTCAAGAAATCAAAGGCTGAACATCAAATTGTTTAAACTTTACATTCTCAGGAATGAGTGCATCTGTTCTGCATATACTTCTTACTATGTATGTGATTGCTGAATCAGTCTGAGAACTCTGAAGTAAACGAAAGCCACCATCATTTGTGCTTTAGAAAAGATGGACCATTCACCAGAGATACAAATTGAAATAAACTGTATGCTACGCATAAAATGTTGTGAGTGCCAAATTTATGCCTCCCAACTTCAATATACACATCCAATAATTACCACAAAAATGCACACATATTGTTGAAGTTTGCCAAGAGGGTTGGCAGATGGGTTGTAATATTTCAATCTGCTGCCCTTACACATCAGAACTGGAGTTTAATGGTCAAGACTTGAGCTGGCCCCCATAACGCAGACTTTACCCTGGGCCCAATCCTTTTACCAGAACCACTGAACATTGGAGCCAACAAAATCATAGGTTGATGTTGGAATCCGGCTGGGCGATTTACCACGACACCTCCTTCCAACGGTTTCCCTCAACAGCTTCCAGTAAAGGACAGTAGACTCTGGTCAATTGGCTGGTAAAAAAATCCTGTTTGGGGAGGTCTATAGCCAGCAGGAACCATTTTACTTTGCACAGTTATCTGGGAACTAGATGTGAAGAGAGGATTCCCATATTGGTCACTCCCGAGTAGAATTGGAGGGATCACCAGGTCGAGTTCTTGGACTTCAGACTGGATATAGTACTCACATTTGCTCTCTGTCACTACAGACACTCAAGGCCAAACCAGAGATGACAGGAGCAGTGATGTTTGTTTCACCATATGTGCACATGCAGAGTGGCATGAGCAGTGTGAAGGCAGTTAAATTCCCATCACTGCTGGCATTTCCCTCCCCACAGCCTGGCTTACTTCCGGTTATCAGAGGAACCAGCTCTCCGCTCCACTCGTCACCCTAAGACACAGGTGTCAAACTCGCGGCCCTCCAGATGTTATGGACTACAGTTCCCATCATCCCCTGCAGGCATGATGCTGGCAGGGGGTGATGGGAACTGTAGTCTATAACATCTGGAGGGCCACGAGTTTGACACCTAAGGCCTAAGACATGCTCTCTACCTCTGAAGTGACTGGTTGGCTATCCAGTCCCCTCATTTGGTGTTGTTAATTCCTGTGCTTGAGGTAACATGACGTGGTTTGTATGCTTTGACATCATTATTTGTTGTTACTAGTGTAGTGTGCTATGTTGCTGGACAAACTGGTGCAAATCTAACCAGCTGTACACACTGTTGGTCACACCAAAGTTAAAGTGAGCACAGTGTAGCAGCTGTGAGGAAAAATGGAGTGGCAAACAAAATGTGACGTAACTCCTGTTTCTCAAGTTCAGACACCACCAAAGGATGTCAGAGCGGGCAGACTTGCACTCTCCTAGATTTATAACATATAAGCCAGTGGTGGCGAACCTTTGGCACTCCAGATGTTATGGACTACAATTCCATCATAACATCTGGAGTGCCAAAGGTTCGCCACCACGGAGATAAGCAGTAAAGCCGATTGTATGAACGTATACAATGGGCTCTAGAAAGCTGTTGGCGGGAATACTGCCATCTGAGGGGGGCAACATCTTCTGCCTTTCCTTCCCCCCTTGGCCCTCTGTCACCAGCTCCCTCCTGCTCTTCCTGGAGGAACAGCCTGGCTTCCCGTCTCCACAGGCATCCAGATGGTCCGTTCCCCCTTTGCAAAGCTAGATCTCGGCTTTGCAAAGGGAGAGGGAAGCCAGCAGGGTACGTATGAACGTGGGAAAAGTTCTCCCCATTTCCATAGGCACTTCCCCCACTTTTTGGGAAGCCAGAACCCCAGCTTTGCAAAGGGGGGGGGGGCAGCTGGTCCTTAGAACTTGCTGGAGAATTTCAGCTGCTAGGAGGACTGGGCTACCATCCATTCAGAAGCAATAGGTAGATCTGGCCTCTGCGGAAGCAGGAACTGGCCAGGGGAACTGGCCAGGCTGCTGGCGGCACAGGTGGGAGGGTACCTTGCCGCTGCTGTTCCGAAGAAGAAGAAGAAGAAGAAGAAGAAGAAGAAGAAGGAGAAGAAGGAGGAGAAGGAGAAGAAGAAGAAGAAGAAGAAGAAGAAGAAGAAGAAGAAGAAGAAGAAGAAGAAGAAGAAGAGGAGGAGGAGGAGGAGGAGGAGGAGGAGGAGGAGTTTGGATTTATATCCTCCCTTTCTCTCCTGCAGGAGACTCAAAGGGGCTTACAATCTCCTTGCCCTTCCCCCCTCACAACAAACACCCTGTGAGGTAGGTGGGGCTGAGAGAGCTCTGGAAAGCTGTGACTAGCCCAAGGTCACCCAGCTGGCGTGTGTGGGAGTGTACAGGCTAATCTGAATTCCCCAGAGAAGCCTCCACAACTCAGGCGGCAGAGCTGGGAATCAAACCCGGTTCCTCCAGATTAGATACACGAGCTCTTAACCTCCTACGCCACTGCTGCTCCGGGGGGGGGGGGGGGGGGGGCGGGTGCTGGGGCTGGAGCAGATGGGGAAGGGTCTTGCTGCTACTGCCTTCCTGCTTATTCTTTGGAGGGGAGAGTGGGCAGGAGGCTAGGACCCTGGGCCCTGATAAAACTTGTGCCAATTGGTTGGAAGTGAATTATGGCCACACTTTCCATCCCTAGGCAATTATGTTTTAGGATTTTCTCTGTTTCCAGTCATGTCAGACAGATTGGTCAAAGCATCAGACTTAAAAAGAGGTTGCTAACTCTAGATGGGGAAATTCCTGAAGAGTTTGGAATGAACTCTGGAGAGGGCAGAGTTCAAGAAGGGGAGAGACCTCAAGAGCGTACAATACCACAAAGTTCATTTTCTGTTGGAGAAACGGACTGATCTCCTGACCTATGTAGTCTGGAAACCAGTCATAATTCCAGGCCTCCAGGCCTCACCTGGAGGCTGGCAACCCTAGGTTCAAGTCCTCTATTTCTCCACAAAGTTCACTGGGTAATTTTGGGCCAGATACTCTTTTTTACCTCACAGGATTGGTGTGAAAACATAGGAAAAGAGAGAGATTCTATGTCTGCCACACTGAGTTCCCGGAAGCTCAGGAATAAATGGCTTTATAGGGTTGCACTTGGTTCTGGGAAACTCCAGGTTACACACCCCGCTCTGCCAGGAAACCTTGATGAATGACCTTGGGCCCCACAGCCTCAGCCTATCCTACATGGAGGAGAAAAGAACAATGCAAGTTGTTTTAGGGCCCTTGGGCCCTTTCCCCACTTACCCTTGTCAGAGGGTTGTTGCGGGCAATTCACAGCATGCGCAATTCCTGGCGCGTGCCCCGGCTTCCCCACGACCCCGCACTCCACAGGGGGTGGTGGTGGTGGTGGTGGTAATCAAAAGGCGTCATTTGAAAAGGCACCAGGAATTGCGCGCGCTGAGCGGGCACGAGAGAGGCAGCGTCGGGACGGCTGCATTCTTGCCACCCCTGAAGTGGGGAGTGCAGCTGGACCCCGCGCTACTTTAGGAGAGTAGCGCGGGGCTTAAGGTAAGTGGGGCTTAAGGTAAGTGGGGAAAGGGCCTTGGAGGAGAAAAGTGGGGTATAAACGAAGTCAATTAAAAAACCCAGCACAGGGTCGTACTACTGAATAAAAAGAATTCAATGGTTAATATATGGTCGAAGGCTTGATCAGATCCTCTGAAGATGCCAGCCACAGATGCAGGCGAAACGTCAGGAGAGAATGCTGCTAGAACACGGCCATACAGCCCGGAAACCACCCAGCACCCCAATTCAATGGTTATATAAGCACAGAGTTATTTTTGCTGTTAACTTTCATGAGATAAAGAAGCACCGAAAAATACTTTTGCAAGCAAATCTTTAATTTTAATATGATAAAGTTCATTTCCAAAGAAAAACAAACAAAAAGTAAGTCCATGTCGGATCTGGCTAATGGAAAGAATGCAGATCGCAGGCTCTCCGTTTGGCTCCTGTACGGATTTGCAAATGGTCAAATATAATTATGCTACATTCATGCTTTCTGATTTATGCGTAAGAGCAACAAATAGCAAATAAAAAGCCGGGCTTGTTGCTACCCATCATAAATAACAGCTTAATTGCAAACATCACAAGAACCACTACATAGCGACTGGAATTAATTGGAGTCAGAATTGCATACGGATGCTGTGGCAAACTGGCCGTATAGCTGGGCTCGTTCGGATGCACTGGATGTATTTGTTATGTTGCTAACAAAATAAATTGACCTTCGTGACACAGAGTTGTCATCAAGGCAATCTCAGCCACTGAAGAGTCGTATCACAGAGAGATAATTTAGTCCTCTTCCTTCCCAACCGGAGAGTAGATGGATCATTAGCAGCATTGTTGTTTGTATTGAGCAGCTGCGTTAAAACACACACACATACAGGCCCAGTGAGTGGCATAGAAGCTGCACCCGCTCTAAGCATTACACAAATTTAAGCTCAGTAACAAACTGGGCTGGTACTTTCCAGATCCCTTTCTGAGGACAACATGGAAAGGACATGGAAATGCAGCCAAAGGGTGGATGCCCCAAGCAAATGTTGCGCTGCATATTTCTTCTCAGCCAATAATGAGAATAGAAAGGTCTATTTCTATTAATGAGAATAGAAAGTCTTGAAAGGAGAACAGAAATCTACCACAAGGATAAACAAGATGGCAACAATTTTTGCATATTCACTATTATATGATTAATAGTTAGAAGAAGAAAAAGAGCTTGGATTTATACCCCACCTTTCTCTCCTGTAAGGGGACTCAAGGTGGCTTACAAGCTCCTTTCCCTTCCTCTCCCCACAACAGACACCTTATGAGGCAGGTGGGGCTGAGAGAGTTCCAAAGAATTGTGACTAGCCCAAGGTCACCCAGCGGGAATGTAGGAGTGCGGAAACACATCTGGTTCACCAGATAAGCCTCTGCCACTCAGGTGGGGGAGTGGGGAATCAAACCTGGTCCTCCAGATTAGAATCCACCTGCTCTGAACCACTATACCATGCTGATAGTTGACATCTTAGGTTCTAAAGAACCATTTCTTATTCTGTCCCCTTGCTCTGCCCCCTTCTTTTTGAGTTCCTAGAAATTAGTGCAATGATGCAGTATTTTGTATAAATAATCTTATATATTGAGGAGCTAACTTCCAATGTTCTGTAACACTCCAGTGAGACCAAAAGACCCTGCGGTTGGGCTATTCAGAACGGAGCAGATTTTTTATATATATAGCACAGGTCACTGAAGCAATGAGCAAGTTCAGACACCCCTCCCCACAAATATCCCTAAATGGTTTGCTCAATTAAAAATAATTATTTCTATGTACCAGTATTCCTACAGTGAGGAAATACAATCGTGGCGAGGGGAGCTGCCCTCACTTAGGTTGCCAACCTCCAGGTGGGGCCTGGAGCTCTCCTGGAATTATAGCTGATCTCCAAACTACAGAGATCAGTTCCCTTGGAGAAAATGGCTACTTTTAGTAGTGGACACTATGAAATCATGCTCCACTGAAGTACCTCCCCAAATCTCCAGGAATTTCTCAGGCTGGAGTTGGAAACCCTAGCCTTTACTGGTAGAGACAAAACTGAGGATTGGAGAATACTATATGGTACCCTGAAGTTCTTTTTTAGAAGTAAAGGGTCCTTTGCAAACATACCGTATATACTCGAGGATAAGCTGACTTTTTCAGCACTTTTTTATGCTGAAAAATCCCCTCTTGGCTTATACTTGAGTATATAAGGTAATTACAAGATGGTGGCCAGAGCTGGGGCTGCTGTGGGAATCCGGTAAGCATGTTGCTGCTTTTTTTCTAACTCACCAGAGAGCCGTAAAAACAAGCTGTAAGGACAGCCTGCATAGCATTACAACTAGGTTGTGTGTGTGTATGTGTGTGTTAAAAGAAACCGAGGCATTTCTCTCCTAAGGGTTATTGGTGTGTTGCATTCTAGATGAATACAATTCTTCATACAGTAGTTTACTGCCAAATACTGATGTTGCTGAAGACAAAGACTTTCTTTGGAGCAAAGTTTAGGCTGGCATGGCTATGAATCCCAGAATTATTCTACATTTGGAGGAAAACAGTGGTTCATTTGTGTTCCTAGAGTGCTGGAAAGCTGCTCATCCCTAATGCAAACTCTGTTAAGCAACTCTATCTCATCTTGCTCCCAAATCTTCTGTTTTTAGCTGCTACTGAGTCAAGTTCAAAGGCTTATACTTGAGTCAATAAGTTTCCCAGTTTTTTGTGGTAAAATTAGGTGCCTCGGCTTATATTCGGGTCAGCTTATACTCGAGTATATACGGTACTCCTTCACTTAGCTGGCACATTCCCAACAAAACAGCAGACATTTTGTTAGTTTCATAACTGTCCAAGTTAGATTATTTACAGTCTGTCTTTGAATGAATGTTTGCCGTCTGCTTCTGCATATAATTATATCCTTAAATAACTGCTATAAGTTTTCTTAGATAACCAGTTTTGAGAAAATACAAACTTTAGAATTCTCCACAATTGTCAGTGGTGACAGCAGATTGAATTTTTACATTCAGCTTGGTTACTTTGGTATATATATATTCAGATAAAGCAGGAAAGCAACAATCACAATCTCCTTTGGATGTGAAAATTAAATATAATAATAATACAGTCCTTATCCATCTGGGCACAGTGGCCATACATGGAGGGATCTTCAAAGGTCTAAATTGAACTCAATTTCTTCTTGGTGTGAACAGAGAAGATATCTGGACATGCTTCTAGGATCTCCATCTAGCTGTTTTCTTCTGCTGGTCCAACTTAGCACATGACTTGTTAAAGCAAAGTGAAAAAGAAGATGGAAATAATGGAGATGCTCAACAAATCTCCGACTCCAGGCATTCACATTTGGGAGGGCTAACCCTTATCTTAATGGCCTAGTCCAGGGGTCTGCAACCTGTGGCTCTCCAGATGTTCATGGACTACAAATCCCATCAGCCCCTGCCAGTACAGCCAATTGGCTATGCTGGCAGGGGCTGATGGGAATTGTAGTCCATGAACATCTGGAGAGCCACAGGTTGTATACCCCTGGCCTAGATTATCCTGATCTTGTCAGATCTCAGAAACTAAGCAGAGTTAGTACTTGGAAGGGACACCACAGAGGAAGTCCATGGTTGTTACGCAGAGGCAGACAATGGAACCCCCAACTCTGTTCATCTCTTGCCTTGAAAACACTGCATGGTAGCCATAGGTTAGCTGTGACTTGACCCAATCTACCATTGGGGGATGGGGGGGGTAGAAACCACTAATCTGGGCCCTGTTTAACAGGGATGTTACTGAATTTCAGACCTACTGTTTCGACTTCAAGCAATTTGATGCTTCCCTTGCCCAAATCAAACCTGTGAGTCTTATTTCATGCACCATGTTCTGATAAATAATGCTTTTATAAACATATTTTGTGGGTTTTGGGGGAGATATAAATGGCATATGACGTAAATAGTAGCAAGCCCCCCCCCAAACACCCCCCCAAGTAAAATGAAAACACCAGCAATAATTTCTAGCAAAACAACTCACAACAGCATGCAAAAACAACACAAAAGGAACACCCCTATAGAGATCTCTTCACTCCCGCTGTGCTCATACAGGAAAAAGATGGATTCCATGTTGTTTACCACTTAGTTTGGCTATAAATGTGTATTCTTGACCGAGGTAAATGTGAGCATATTTAACGTTTAAAAAGCCACCATGTTACTATTTCAAAGAAGGCAAGTATACCTATTTTATTTTGAATGTCTACTGGAGATAATCTAAGATAGCCGAGCTTCAAAGCCACATTGGTGATATTCTTTATGGCAAACCAAATGAACGACTTTTAATACTTGAACATTTTCTTCAGGTAAACTAGAGGTGCCAGAACACTAAAAATGCTGACCTTACCCTCACCTAATCTACCGTAATGGCTGCTTTCTGGGAACAGAACTGTATTTTTTTCGCTGTGATGAAAACCCAAGTTATGTGCTTTGGCGCTGTTGGCTTCAGCAAACTGTGAGCCTACGGAAGGAAA
This sequence comes from Sphaerodactylus townsendi, assembly GCF_021028975.2. NCBI lineage: Eukaryota > Metazoa > Chordata > Lepidosauria > Squamata > Sphaerodactylidae > Sphaerodactylus > Sphaerodactylus townsendi. The sequence continues at coordinate 33,004 of NW_025950979.1, forward strand.
TCATGTCTTATCCACAAAATGGTACATACAATTTCAAGAAAAAGGAGATGAAAATGTCATCCGCTGAAACTCGTTACTATGGACAAGACTTTCCTGTTCCAGCCCAGGTCATTATCCGAGTCTAAGAGTCCCACTGGAATTCCTGGGACAACATATCAGTCTGACAGTTGATTCATTGTCCTTCATGTCGGAGCCCATCATTGACATCAGTCCAGTTCAGGAACCTCGGAGTCACCTCACGCCTCAGGGTTTCCCTCAGTCTCTTCACTGCTCTTTTCAGACAAAGTATCGGGTTTGGCTTCTGACTCGCTGCTGAATCCAGGATCCTCCGGCTGCGTCCCGTCTCCATCGTAGATAATATCTTCCGGATTTGGAGGGGGCAGACAGAACTCCTCGCTTGGAAACATCTCTTGAAAAATGGCCTTGGCCTGTTTGGGAGGCAAAAGCAAAACAAACAACTAATGCGTTTCCTGGTTCATGTCTAGAAGAAGAGTTTGGATTTATATCCCCCCCCCCCTTTCTCTCCTGTAAGGAGATTCAAAGGGGCTTACAATCTCCTTTCCCTTCCCCCCACCATACCCCCCGCATAAGTTTGGGGGGGGGGGGGGCTGATGTGTCCCAATGTAGAAAGATGTGTCCCAGTATAACAGAAGCTATTTATCAATCCATGATAGCCATATTTATTTTGTAATCCCGCATTTTTGTGGTAATTCTTGAGCTCAGGGTCATGCATATGGATCCCTCCCCATTCTTGTTACAACCCCATGAAATAGGTAAGGGGAGACCAAACGATTGGCTTACAATCACTCAGTAGTCATGAAAATAGCACAGGAATCTGGCAAGAGTCTCCCTGATTGGTTACCCCTGGCTGGTTTTTTTAATTACCTTGCTATGCATAAACTGTACTGGAATACTGTTCATTGGAAATACCAGAGGAGAAAGAAGAAGAAGCAGCTGCAGCAGCAGCAATTGAATTTATACCCCACCTTTCTCTCCTGTAAGAAGTCTCAAAAGTGACTTACAAACTCCTTCCCTTCCTCTCCCTACAACAGACATCTTGTGAGGCAGGTGAGGCAAGGGCCCCTTCCGCACACGCAAAATAATGCGTTTTCAAACCACTTTCACAAGTAGATTTTGCCATTCCGCACAGCTCCAAAGAGCAGTGAAAGCAGTTTGAAGTGCATTACATTACTACATCTGCAGATAGTAAAGAGAGTTTGACAAGAAGTGCGACCAACCCAAGGTCACTCAGCAGGCTTCATGTGGTGGGGAAACAAATACAGTTCACTATATAAGCATCCGCCATTTAAGTGGAGGAGTGGGGGGGATCAAACTCAGTCCTCCAGATTAGATCCCACTCCTCTTCACAAACTCCACAGGCCCCCCAACAATGCTCTGAAACCTGAAAGGAGTCTTGCGGATGGGGAAAAAGCTAGGAGGTGGGATTTGGAGGGAGGAATCTAGAGGTATGGGAACGTGTTAAAAACTCCTCTACCTTCCACAAACTCCCCCCTATTGTTATTTACTTAATTTATACTCCGCCTTTTCCCCCAGCGGGGACCAAAGTGGCTTACATAATTCACCTGTCCTCCATTTTACCCTCACGACAACTCTGTGAGGTAAGCTAAGTTGAGTGTGTGTAGCTGGCTCACTGCATGGCAGAGAGCAGATTTGATCCTGGGCCTCCCAGATTCCTCGACCACTGCTCTAACCACTATCCCACGCTGGTTCTTTACAGCTGCCACCCTATTCCTGTCTCTCCAGTGAAAGTGGGTTTGGGAGTTGGCATCTCCTGAGGTAACACTGAGGTTCATCCCTTATGTACTGTACCCGAAGAGTCTGAGACAGTAGGACATTGACAACTTCCAACCTAAATTTTGAAGACGATAACAGATGTTAATTTTTAAGCTAAAGAATGAGCAGAAATTTTGTAACTACGATCTGTTTTCCTGTTAAGATCCTTTATAGTTGCTACTAAGAGAATGGCTAGCAGCACGAACACTTAACGTTGTAGCTGTATATTCTAATAGTAACCCTTAATTTTGTTTTACAATGCAATAAAGTGCTTGTTAAAAGGACAAAAGATAGCTGACCAAAGACTTAATAGCAAGCATAAGGCTTCTGCAATATTATTAAATGGCTTCCTGAAAGTAATGAGGCAAAAGAGTTTGGGGCAGCCTTCGGAGCAAGCTGGAGGGAGAGCTGCCTTCTTTGGATATCTTGTTCTGTTTGTGTTACGAGCAGCTATAAGAGAGCGTGAAGTGGGTCTGGAATGGGGTAATCTGGAATGGGGGGTGGGGGGAGATCACCTGCCTTGTGTTATCTGGAATGGGGGGGCAGGGGGAGATCACCTGCCTTGTGGATTTGTCCCTTTCAAAATCATACCCCTCCCAAAGCTGCTATTAGCCCGGGGTGGGTGAGGGGAATCGTATGAAATATACTAGAGGGGAATTTTGTCCTTGCTAAAAGAATGATTCCTTCCCCCACCAATGCAGCCTCAATTGGCTAGTATGGCTGCTTTGAAGCTTTTAAAACAAAAGGAGGGGAAATAGTGGATCTGAGTGTGGAATGGTATGGTTTAGCCCAGGGGTCCCCAACAGGGTGCCTGCTGACACTTCTTCTGGATCTAGCCAAGTGTTTTCAGGAAGTGGGAGGGGCCAGGTAGGGGCTTTTGACCAACAAGGCTAACTGACTGACTATTTGGAGTTATTGATTGTGGCTGTGCTGATACGTTTAAAATGTTGCTTTGGCAGAAGCTGCCACCACAGCGCAGGATCTGCACTGTTTGCCAAAATTAAACTCGCGGCAATAATTTACTGTGTCTGAGCTCCACTTCCTGGAGCAACAGCCCAATTCCATAGGATGCTGGGAGCCAAAGCAGGGCTAGTACTTGGAAGGAAGACTACCAAGGAAGATTCTGCAAAGGAAGGCAGTGATAAACCACCTCTGCTTCTCACTTCACTGGAAAGCCCCTTGCCCGGTTTACGGTTAAGTTGGTTGCAACTTGATGGCATGTGCATACATAATAATGGACCTTCTATGGAATGCAGTGTTTGGCCCTTAGTTGAACTGAGATTTGTTTCCTCGTTTTTTCCCCCAGAAAAGCACTGTGAATCCTCCAAAGATCACACGTTCCCGTCAACAGATAACTCTGACGCTGAAAAGGTACTGGCCAGACTCATACCTCAACATCTCAGAAGACCTTCTAAACACAATAGTGTAATCTCTCCAGTAAAATATTAAAAATATTCTAACTTTTCTTTTCTTGCTTTAGGTGAATTTAAGTCTAGGTTAAGAAATATTTGTAATTGTTTGTGAATATACGAATAAGTTACTTAATAGACTAGAATAACAGTCGTTATATATGACGAATTACTTTAGGAAGAATGAGGGGAAGTCAAAGGGTAGGGTGAAAAGGTGGGGAAGGATGGGAGGAAAATGGGAGGGAGGGAGTTAATGAGCAATCCAGGAAAAGGATATATTAGATGACTGTGATATGCTCTCTTTTTAAGTTATGTATAATTTGCATGTTAGACAACGTATGGATACTGATATTTAATTGATAAATGAATATGTATGGCTGATTATTATTCAATAAAATCTTTTTAAAAAAGAACATCTCAGAAGACCTCCAGCCAAATGCTGAAACTTCCAAGGTTGCCTTACCTGGCTGACGGCAGGGTCATTTCCTAAAGCACTGTCCGGCCCAGAACACACGTAGACATTGGAAGGGAGGTTATCATATGAAGTCCTGTCTACCCCGGAAGAGTCTCTCATATTGAAATACACTGACCAGAGAACTTGGGGCTTTTGGACATCAGCTCCAGTACTTCCGCTTTCTGAAACGATTAAGAAAATATCTTCATCGCCAATGTTCAGAAGTAATAAATTAGAACAAATTGACAAATCCAGTCTGAGTATTTCCCGCCCAAACTTTATAGCCTCTGCTGATGTTTCCTCCATTTTCTTCCAACCAAAAAGTGAAGCATAGATCTGAAAATGAATTTCCCAGTTTGGGTATCCTTTCCCTTCCTTCAATAAGGAAATATCTTCTCTTCTATCTCAGAGGTAGAAAGAGGGAGGAAGTGCATGGATTTATATCCTGCTTTCAACTGTAAGGAGTCTCAAAGCAGCAGCTCCTTCCCTTCACTCTCCAAACAACAAACACAATGAGGCAGATGAAGCTGAGAGTTCTGAGAGAACTGTGGTGACAGCAAAGTCACCCAGAAGGCTCCTTGTGGAGAAAGGGAAACAAATCCGGTTCACCAGATAAGAGTCTGGCGCTCCTGTGGAGGAGTGGGGGAATCAAACCCAGTTCTCCGCATTAGAGTCCACCTACTCTTAACCCCCGCATAACGACACCACGCTGGCTCTCTGTTGCATTATGTTCTCATTATTTCCCCTTCAATCAATTCCACCACTGATACTACATTCTCCTTTACTTGCTTTCGGGTCTTTGGAATGGCTATTCCACCCTTTGCTGGGGGGCTGAGAGGACCTTGCGCCGTTGTCCGCTCTACCTTCATTTGATCTCCCCAGGAATAGTCAGAAAAGTTCCATCTGCTTTGATGGGTGATCACCAGAGCAAGAACCAACACATTTCTTCTCGCTCTATCCCCAGAGAGATTTATGACATCTTTACACCAGATGCGTGCTTGTGCACATTGCCCAACCGCTGTGTAGAGTCGTTAGAGCAGGGGTCTGCAACCTGCGGCTCGCCAGATGTTCATGGACTACAATTTCCCATCAGCCCCTGCCAGCATAGCCAATTGGCTGTGCTGGCAGGGGCATGAGCAGCAATCCATAACATCTGAAAGCTGCGGGATTGCAAACAACTAAACCGGCGTATATCAGGGGCTAGCCCTCCCAAATGTGAATGCCTGGAGTCGGAGATGTGTTGAGCATCTCCATTATCTCCATCTTCCTTTTCACTTTGCTTTGCTGCCGCAGGGTCCCCAAACTCACGGCCGAGGGGGCCAAATCAGCCCCTGAAGGCATTTATCCGACCCACGCCAGGCATGGGGCCATGTCATTCATGTGCAGTGGGGCTTGAGGGAGAGAATAGGCTAGCGGCTGTTGATTGCAGTTACATGATGGCACCCCAAATCTCCATGCATTTTCTGACCCAGGTTGGAAACCTTACATGTGTAAAGCCTGCTCATGCCCTCTCAGCTACTCCATGTGTTTGCTTTTCCGGAGAAACTTTCTGTTCTGCCTCCTCCCATTGGCATCAGCCAGGCTGGCGAATGTCGGCTGCAGCTGGCTGCTAGGGAGAAGAACCCGGAAGATACCTAATCCTGGGTTAGATGGAGATGCTTCATTGGGAAAGTTCTGCTTCTTTTACAGGGAAGGGTATTCCACAGCCCTCCCCAACAATATTTGGAGCCACCCTGTACTTGGCGTGCTTTGGTCACTGGTGTTCTAAGAAATAGACCATGACAGAAAGGCTGGGCAATTGAAATCAAACATTTTACAATCATTTGTGCATAGAATTTGTTTATAGTTTTAGTCGACCTCAACAGTCTGAGGGACAGTGAACTAGCCCCCTGTTTAAAAAGTTTGGGGACCCCTGCTTTAACAAGTCATGTACTAAGTTGGACCAGCAGAGGAAAACAGCTAGATGGAGATCCTAGAAGCACGTCCAGATATCCTCTCTGTGCACACCAAGACTGTGGTAGAAGAAATGGAGTTCAATTTAGACCTTTGAGGATCCCTCCATGTATGGCCACTGTGCCCAGATGGATAAGGACTGTATTATTATTTTTTTTAATTTTCACATCCAAAGGAGATTGTGATTGTTGCTTTCCTGCTTTATCTGAATAACATTATCTTCACAAATATATATAAATACCAAAGTAACCAAGCTGAATGTAAAAATTCAATCTGCTGCCACCACTGGCAATTGTGGAGATGGGAATTGTAGTCCATGAATATCTGGAGAGCCGCAGGTTGCAGACCCCTTATTGCCCGATCCTTTAACTGGAGATGCCAGGGATTGAACCTGGGGCTTTCTGCATGACAAGCAGAAGCTCTAAGATGGAGCCACGGCCCTGCCCTTAAAGCAGATGCTCCCCTGACGTAGACGTCAACAGCAGGAAACATCTGCTTTTTAAAGACGCTGGTTAGCTGCTGCAAATCGGAATAATGCTATATTTTTCCCTTAGAAAAGAAGAAGCAAATGACCTGTTTTACCCCTTTCAAACAACATGAAAGATTAAAATTACTCCATACAAAGGGGGGTGGGGGGTGGGGAGGGAGAGACGGGAAGCACACGGCCCGAGACACTGGAAAATGCTCTTTTTATTATATTAAAAGTTCCCACCGCTTGTATATTAAAAAAGAGGGGGGGAAAAAGTTACTTCTCTCTCATTTAGGCAGGAAAATGAATAGAGTCCCCTTCTGCAGGTGACTTTGCTTCTCTGACCTGCCATGGCCCAGTGCTCACTTTATCCGGTGATTCATTTTCAATAACTCTTACAGTATTTGTTCTGACATTTTAATTAAAATACGACCACTACCTCATCTTGATGATAAAAAGGCCCGTGTGTCAGTGAAAACTAGCTTTTCAGTGCCTCAGTGCACCTGAGGACCCTTCCTGATCACAGAGTTCCTCCGAAAGAATTTCAGGCGGCTTATAAACAATACATCACTTCAAAACCAGATCACTTTAAGCATTAAGATTAATGATTTTTTTTTAATCCGAAAGGAGAGGTAGACACCGAGCGGCCGGGGAACCACTCCTTCATATTTTGGGTCTTTCAAGATTTGCACAATGTTCTTTTAAAAAAAAGAAAGTTAAATTACAGAAGATGTATTTGTATCAAGGGCAAATGCGCCGGCAGGTTTTATAGGAACTAAATCTCCAAGTATGCTAATGGACTGCCCCTCCCCTCCAAGTCGGAGGAGTAAAAGGTATATTCAAGTAGAACTCTCAACTTACATTTCGGTTTTCCGCTGTTCTACTTAATGGAGAGATCCAAGGGCAACTCCAAAGTAAATAATCATCTGTGTGAAAGCCAGCTGGGGCAGACCCTGCGGCAGGGGCCCCTACCGCCATCTGCAGTGTGACTTCAAAGATCTAAGTGTGCTGGCTAACAAGAGAGTAGAAGATGATGAAGAAGAAGAGTTTGGATTTATATCCCCCCTTTCTCTCCTGTAGGAGACTCAAAGGGGCTTACAATTTCCTTCCCCTTCCCCACCCCCCAACAACAAACACCCTGTGAGGTAGGTGGGGCTGAGAGAGCTCCGAGAAGCTGTGACTAGCCCAAGGTCACCCAGCTGGCGTGTGTGGGAGTGCACAGGCTACTCTGAATTCCCCAGATAAGCCTCCACAGCTCAGGCGGCAGAGCTGGGAATCAAACCCGGTCCCTGCAGATTAGATACACAAGCTCTTAACCTCCTATGCCACTGCTGCTCCTCTGGCAGGACAAGACCCAGCCACGGTGCCAGCACTACAGGGGCTTGATTCAAGAAGAAGTAGAAGAGTTTGGATTGACACCCTACATTTCTCCATCATAAGGAGTTTCAAAGTGGCTCACAAACTCCTTCCCTTCCTCTCCCTATGACAGATATCTTGTGCAGTAAGTGGGCCTGAGAGAGTACTGAGAGAACTGTGACTAGCCCTAGGTCACCCAACAGGTTTTGTGTGCAGGGGCGGGGAAACGAATCCGGTTTACCAGATTAGAGTCCACCGCTCATGCGGAGGAGTGGGGAATCAAACCCGGTTCTTCAGATAAGAGTCCACCACTTTTATCTACTGCACCAAATTGTACTGGAATATATGTTAGTATTTGAGGCACTCCTGGACACTTTGTGAGGTTAGGTGGGGCTGAGAGAGTTCAGAGAGGACTGTGACTAGCCCAAGGTCACCAAGCAGGCTTCAGGTGGAGGACTGCAGAATCAAACCAGGTTCACCCGTTTAGAGTCTTCCCCAACACACACATACAACTGTGGCACGGCCCCAAACTCATGAGCTGGGGATCTTGGGGTGGTGTAATTACACACCGGCAAGCAGGGCTTGCCTAACCCCCAGTCTCCACATGGAGATAATGGTCCAGCAGGCCCCGTTGGCTGGTGTGGAACTGTGCCCTGCCCCAAACTCCAGGGAGGGCGCAGTTGTGAGGGGGGCACCTGGGGCTCCAAGCCCCCCCATGCTCTCTTAGCTACGTCAGTGGGTGGGGCATCAAACCTGGTTCTCCAGATTAGGGTCATAAGAACATAAGAACAAGCCAGCTGGATCAGACCAGAGTCCATCTAGTCCAGCTCTCTGCTACTCGCAGTGGCCCACCAGGTGCCATTGGGAGCTCACATGCAGGATGTAAAAGCAATGGCCTTCT
>NW_025950980.1:0-12356 GCF_021028975.2 Sphaerodactylus townsendi
GCTGGCAGGGGCTGATGGGAATTGTAGTCCATACCATCTGGAGTGCCAAAGGTTCGCCACCACTGGGCCCTACTCTGACTGGCCGTTGCTCTCCAGGATCACAGGCAGAGGTATTTCACATCACCTGAGAACAGACCCTTAGCAAACAAATCTCGAAACACCGGCCTTTTTTCTTCTGTTTTTGCTTGCTGTTGTGGGGGGAAATAAAAAGCTATTCCTCTGACTGCAGCTGTTTTCCACTGACTTCCACAAACCCCGCTGAGACTTCACACACGTGTTCCAATTCCAGCCGCACTTATCACCACCACCAAGCTAAGTTTTCCAAAGATACCATCAAGAGCCGTCAGACAGACCAAAACCTCCCTGTCCCAAAAAACGTGGGTGCCCAATCCAAGTCTTACTGGAACACGTGGTCAAAGGCCCGGATGAGAGGCTGGCGGCTCATGAGCAACAGCTGGAATCCCTCCACCGTCTTGTCGTCCAGAACTTCCATCGAGCGCTTGGCTTCAAACTGGATCTAGAAAGAGCCAAACCACGTGTGTTTAGGTACGTTCAGGAACCATAAGAACATAAGAACAAGCCAGCTGGATCAGACCTGAGTCCATCTAGTCCAGCTCTCTGCTACTCGCAGTGGCCCACCAGGTGCCTTTGGGAGCTCACAGGCAGGAGGTGAAAGCAATGGCCTTCTGCTGCTGCTGTTGCTTCCGAGCACCTGGACAGTTAAGGCCTTTGCAATCTCAGATCAAAGAGGATCAAGATTGGTAGCCATAAATCGACTTCTCCTCCATAAATCTGTCCAAGCCCTTTTTAAAGCTATCCAGGTTAGTGGCCATCACCACCTCCTGGGGCAGCATATTCCAAACACCAATCACACGTTGCGTGAAGAAGTGTTTCCTTTTATTAGTCCTAATTCGTCCCCCCAGCATTTTCAATGAACGCCCCCTGGTTCTAGTATTGTGAGAAAGAGAGAAACATTTCTCTCTGTCAACATTTTCTACCCCATGCATAATTTTATAGACTTCAGTCCTATCCCCCCTCAGCCGTCTCCTCTCCAAACGAAAGAGTCCCAAACGCTGCAGCCTCTCCTCATAAGGAAGGTGCTCCAGTCCCTCAATCATCCTCGTTGCCCTTCTCTGCCCTTTTTCTATCTCTTCAATATCCTTTTTGAGATGTGGCGACCAGAACTGAACACAGCACTCCAAGTGCGGTTGCACCACGGCTTTATATAACCAACTTGGTCCATCTCTCAGAGAGATACTCTCGACCTTGCTCATGGCTGTGGTCTACATTTGGAAGCTGGCTCAACCCGTTCATTCCCAGAAACAGTAAGGCCTTTTCTGCACAAAGTCTCCTAAAACGTTTGGAAAACATTTCAGTCCCACCCCCTTTAGTATGATGGATGTCCACACCAACCCCCTTCAAACACCTCTGTCATAAAATGTTTTCCCCCTTTTGGTGAATCGAGGCTTCCACGCATTGCAGTTTTGTGCTGAAGTTCTCCAAACCTTGTAAAATCAATGTCTCAAAGATTTATGGAGGAGAAGTCGATCTATGGCTACCAATCTTGATCTGCCTTGATCTCAGATTGCAAATGCCTTAGCAGACCAGGTGCTCAGGAGCAGCAGCAGCAGCAACAGCAGAAAGCCATTGCTTTCACATGCTGCATGTGAGCTCCCAAAGGCACCTGGTGGGCCACTGCGAGTAGCAGAGAGCTGGACTAGATGGACTCTGGTCTGATCCGGCAGGCTAGTTCTTATGTTCTTAGCAGACCAGGTGCTCAGGAGTAGAAGCAGCAGCAACAGCAGAAGGCCATTGCTTTCACATGCTGCATGTGAGCTCCCAAAGGCACCTGGTGGGCCACTGCGAGTAGCAGAATGCTGGACTAGATGGACTCTGGTCTGATCCGGCAGGCTAGTTCTTATGTTCTTAGCAGACCAGGTGCTCAGGAGTAGAAGCAGCAGCAGCAGCAGAAGGCCATTGCTTTCACATGCTGCATGTGAGCTCCCAAAGGCACCTGGTGGGCCACTGCGAGTAGCAGAATGCTGGACTAGATGGACTCTGGTCTGATCCGGCAGGCTAGTTCTTATGTTCTTAGCAGTAGGTGCTCAGGAGTAGAAGCAGCAGCCGCAGCAGAAGGCTATTGCTTTCACATGCTGCATGTGAGCTCCCAAAGGCAATTCCTGGTAATACCGCTGCGTGCAGCGTGAATGCTGGACTAGATGGACTCTGGTCTGATCCGGCAGGCTAGTTCTTATGTTCCAGCAGACCAGGTGCTCAGGGGTATAAGCAGCAGCAGCAGCAGAAGGCCATTGCTTTCACCTCCTGCATGCATTCCCAAAGGCACCTGGTGGGCCACTGCGAGTAGCAGAATGCTGGACTAGATGGACTCTGGTCTGATCCGGCAGGCTAGTTCTTATGTTCTTTAGCAGACCAGGTACAGGAGTAGAAGCAGCAGCAACAGCAGAAGGCTACTGCTTCTACATGCTGCATGTGAGCTCCTAAAGGCACCTGGCGGGCCACTGCGCAGCAGCAGAATGCTGGTTCGATGGACTTCTGCGGGTCTGATCCGGCAGGCTAGTTCTTATGTTCTTAGCAGACCAGGTGCTCAGGAGCAGTAGCAGCAGCAACAGCAGAAGGCCATTGCTTCTACATGCTGCATGTGAGCTCCTAAAGGCAATTCCTGGTGGGCCACTGGGCGCAGAAAGCAGAGTGCTGGACTAGATGGACTCTGGTCTGATCCGGCAGGCTAGTTCTTATGTTCTGGCGGCAGACCAGGTGCTCTCAGGAGTAGAAGCAGCAGCAACAGCAGAAAGGGCCATTGCTTTCACATGCTGCGCCGTGAGCTCCCAAAGGCACCTGGTGGGCTACTCGCGAAAGCAGCAGAATGCTGGACTAGATGGACTCCTGGTCTGATCCGGCAGGCTAGTTCTTATAAGCCTTAGCAGACCAGGTGCTCAGGAGTAGAATTTCAGCAGCAACAGCAGAAGTGCCATTGCTTTCACATGCCGCCGTGAGCTCCCCAGCGCACCTGGTGGGCTACCGCGCAGTAGCAGAATGCCGGGACTAGATGGACTCTGGTCTGATCCGGCAGGCTAGTTCTTTATGTTCTTAGCAGACTTTCAGGTACTCAGGAGTAGAAGCAGCAGCAGCAGCAGAAGCTGCCATTGCTTTCACATGCTGCATGTGATTCCCAAAGGCACTCCTGGCAGGGCTACCGCGAGCAGCGTGAATGCTGGACTAGATGGACTCTGGTCTGATCCGGCAGGCTAGTTCTTATGTTCTTAGCAGACCAGGTGCTCAGGAGTAGAAGCAGCAGCAGCAGCAGAAGGCCATTGCTTTCACATCCTGCATGTGAGCTCCCAAAGGCACCTGGTGGGCCACTGCGAGTAGCAGAGAGCTGGACTAGATGGACTCTGGTCTGATCCGGCAGGCTAGTTCTTATGTTCTTAGCAGACCAGGTGCTCAGGAGTAGAAGCAGCAGCAGAAGGCCATTGCTTTCACATGCTGCATGTGAGCTCCCAAAGGCACCTGGTGGGCCACTGCGAGTAGCAGAATGCTGGACTAGATGGACTCTGGTCTGATCCGGCAGGCTAGTTCTTATGTTCTTAGCCAGGGGTAGGGAACCTGCGGCTCTCCAGATGTTCAGGAACTACAATTCCCATCAGCCTCTCTCAGCATGGCCAATTGGCCATGCTGGTAGGGGCTGATGGGAATTGTAGTTCCTGAACATCTGGAGAGCCGCAGGTTCCCTACCCCTGTTCTTAGCAGACCAGGTGCTCAGGAGTAGAAGCAGCAGCAACAGCAGAAGGCCATTGCTTTCACATGCTGCATGTGAGCTCCCAAAGGCACCTGGTGGGCCACTGCGAGTAGCAGAGAGCTGGACTAGATGGACTCTGGTCTGATCCGGCAGGCTAGTTCTTATGTTCTTAGCAGACCAGGTGCTCAGGAGTAGAAGCAGCAGCAGAAGGCCATTGCTTTCACATGCTGCATGTGAGCTCCCAAAGGCACCTGGTGGGCCACTGCGAGTAGCAGAATGCTGGACTAGATGGACTCTGGTCTGATCCGGCAGGCTAGTTCTTATGTTCTTAGCAGACCAGGTGCTCAGGAGTAGAAGCAGCAGCAGCAGCAGAAGGCCATTGCTTTCACATGCTGCATGTGAGCTCCCAAAGGCACCTGGTGGGCCACTGCGAGTAGCAGAGTGCTGGACCACATGAACTCTGGTCTGTTCCAGCAGGCTCTTTCTTACATTCTTACCCCTCTACAAAATAAAGAAACTCACAGAAATGTTCAAAAAACAGGCAAGGGGGAACGGAGAGTGAGCTGAGAAAATGGCACCGAGGAGAAAGTTCCACAGCGGGGTGGAAAACATCTTTAAGCATAAGCATTTTATTGTCATTGTGCACGCACAACGAAATTTACAGCAGCATTCCTCGATGCACACAATTTCAGACTCATACCCCACCCTCACTTTCCCCTTCCTCCACCCATCCCTACACAGCCCCAAACACACCAACACGAAGCCGTGGAGTTTAGCATAGCCACAGCTCTAGAGTAGAAGCTGTCTCTGAGCCTCAGCAGTGAAACCACGGCCCCTTCCACAAGCAAAATAATGCGTTTTCAAACCACTTTCACAACTGTTTGCAAGCTGATTTTGCCATTCCGCACAGCTTCAAAGAGCACTGAAAGCAGTTTGAAAGTGCATTATTCTGCATGTGCGGAATGAGCCCACTTCAAAAACAATTCAGCCCAAAGAATCATTTTTAAATTCACTGAAAACGGTTCGAGGCCGGAAAAAAAAATGTTTTCAGAACCAAAGGGGGAAAAAACCCAATGTGGAACTTCATGGTGGAAATGTTTGATTTCCTGCTTCAAAATGTTTTAAAAGGGTTTGTGCGGAAAGGGCCTTCGTCACAGCCTGCTCTCCCTCTTTACCTGCTTGTATTTGCTGGCAGTCATATCTGCACACAAGTTCACCAGCCCGGAAGGGTCCACGAAGACCACCTGGAAAGCTTTGTGGAAGTCAGTCAAGGTAGGCTGGAGAAGAAAAAGAAGACGACGTTACTCAGATCAAGTGTCGCAGACCTTTCTGAGCCTGCAGGCACCACTGTAATTCTGAAACAGGACAATGGGCATAGCCACAAAATGGTCATCACGGAAACAGGGACAAGTATAAAATAAACATAAGCATTTTATTGTCATTGTGCATGCACAACGAAATTTACAGCAGCATTCCTCGATGAACCCAATTCCAGACTCATACCCCATCCTCACTTTCCCCTTCCTCCACCCATCCCTACACAGCCCCAAACACATCAACATGAAGCCGCAGAGTTCAGCATCGCCACAGCTCTAGAGTAGAAGCTGTCTCTAAGCCTCTTTGTCCTAGTTTTGATAGACCTGTATCGTCTGCCGGATGGCAACAGTTCAAAAAGAGAGTGTGCTGGATGAGACGGGTCTCTCGGAATATTTTGGGCTTTCTTTAGGCTTCGGGAATTATAGAGTTCTTCCAAGGAGGGGAGAGGGCAGCCGATAATCCTCTGTGCAGGAGTGATCACCCTTTGGAGCGCCTTCCTATCTGACACTGTGCAACTGGAGAACCACACACAGATGCAGTAGGTTAAATGATCATGTCTCTGATATTGGTTTGACCACACGTGGTTGATTCCATTACAGTCCACCCCTGCATAAAGTCTGTAAGGCAATCCCTGTTCCTTCCCTATCCCAACAAGACCCAAGTCCTACAAAAAGTACCGCCTTACCAGCGAGCTATCTCCGTCCTTCGAGAGGCTGATTCCAGAAGTACTGAGATCTGTAGTGGCTGGGATTGAAAGAAGAACACTCAAAGCTCAACAACTATATTTATTTATCAGAACGTTTATAACCTGCCTTTCTTAGTGGTTCAAGGCACCTTACAATAATATAAGCTAAAAACATATTCAACTTGAGGGCATTCCATGAAGCCGATGGAAAATAGATTCAGGGTGGACTAAAAGAAATACTGTTTTAGGCAGTGAATTATTAAAAGTTCTTCTGTTTTATGATTTCTGGGGTAAAAAGGCTGATCTTAACCAAGAAAACTTCTCATTTAAAGTGGCACACAAGCTACATTCTGCTTATTATTCTGCTTACAGGGTTATACACACACAAACAAACACACACACACACACACACACACCAGTTGGCTTTCAAATACTGGTGCTAACAGCCAACATCAGAGGAAGGTCTCAGTCTCTATACAGCAGTGGCTTAGGAGGTTAAGAGTTCGACTATCTAATCTGGAGGAACCGGGTTTGATTCCCCGCTCTGCCGCCTGAGCTGAGGAGGCTTCTCTGGGGAATTCAGACTAGCCTGTGCACTCCCACGCACGCCAGCTGGGTGATCTTGGGCGAGTCACAGCTTCTCGGAGCTCTCTCAGCCCCACCTACCTCACAGGGTGTTTGTTGTGAGGGGGGAAGGGCAAGGAGATTGTCAGCCCCTTTGAGTCTCCTGCAGGAGAGAAAGGGGGGATACAAATCCAAACTCTTCCTCTTACTCTGGTTCTTGGCCCTTGGGGACAACCGGTTGTGTGAGACAGGATGCTGGACTAGATGGACCACCACTTCTGATGTAGTAGGCAAGAGAACTGTGATTTTGAAGATTTCCCCTTACATCCCTTCTACACTCTGTTTCACATAAAGATTATAATTTGGTCAGTTGAGGTACAGTGGTTGAGAAAGCTACATGCTTCAACATTGGAATATAGTCCCAAACAATTATAAGCATTATCATTCATTATTACACACTGCTTTTACCAAAACCACTGTTTTGTGTATTATTGAAGAAGAAGAAGAAGAAGAAGAAGAAGGAGAAGGAGAAGGAGAAGGAGGAGGAGGAGGAGGAGGAGGAGGAGGAGGCTCAAAGGGGCTTACAACCTCCTTGCCCTTCCCCCCTCACAACAAACACCCTGGGAGGTAGGTGGGGCTGAGAGAGCTCCGAGAAGCTGTGACTAGCCCAAGGTCACCCAGCTGGCGTGTGTGGGAGTGCACAGGCTAATCTGAATTCTCCAGAGAAGCCTCCACAGCTCAGGCGGCAGAGCTGGGAATCAAACCCGGTTCCTCCAGATTAGATACACGAGCTCTTACCCTCCTACGCCACTGCTGCTCCATTGAACATGGTGCTTTGATACGAGATCGTTTATGCCAAAATGTATTTTTATTTTCAAAATTTCAAATGGGCTAGGTAGGCACTGGGACACAGGCAGAGCATTCTACAACAAAGAAGGTCCGGCATGTTTTGCTCTGTGGTGTAAGAACATAAGAACTAGCCTGCTGGATCAGACCAGAGTCCATCTAGTCCAGCACTCTGCTACTCGCAGTGGCCCACCAGGTGCCTTTGGGAGCTCACATGCAGGATGTGAAAGCAATGGCCTTCTGCTGCTGCTGCTGCTCCCAAGCACCTGGACTGTTAAGGCATTTGCAATCTGAGATCAAGGAGGATCAAGATTGGTAGCCAGAGATCGACTTCTCCTCCATAAATCTGTCCAAGCCCTTTTTAAAGCGTTCCAGGTTAGTGGCCATCACCACCTCCTGTGGCAGCATATTCCAAACACCAATCACACGTTGAGTGAAGAAATGTTTCCTTTGATTAGTCCTAATTCTTCCCCCCAGCATTTTCAATGGATGCCCCCTGGTTTTGTATTGTGAGAAAGAGAGAAAAATGTCTCTCTGTCAACATTTTCTACCCCATGCATAATTTTATAGACTTCAACCATATCCCCCCTCAGACGTCTCCTCTCCAAACTAAAGAGTCCCAAACGCTGCAGCCTCTCCTCATAAGGAAGGTGCTCCAATCCCTCAATCATCCTCGTTGCCCTTCTCTGCACTTTTTCTATCTCTTCAATATCCTTTTTGAGATGTGGCGACCAGAACTGAACACAGGACTCCAAGTGCTTTATATAAGGGCATGACAATCTTGGCAGTTTTATTATCAATTCCTTTTCTAATGATCCCCAGCATAGAGTTTGCCTTTTTCACAGCTGCCATGCATTGAGTTGACATTCCCATGGAACTATCAACTAAGACGCCTAAATCCCTTTCCTGGTCTGTGACTGATAGCACTGATCCCTGGAGCGTGTATGGGAAGTTAGGATTTTTTGCCCCTATGTGTAAAGGATTCAATGGTGTTGATGCTGAAGTAACCTTGAGTGCATTCCACAGCCCGGGCGATGGGCCAGATGCATCGGCGGAGACTTTATCTTTGCGCGGGAGATGAAGTCTCCGTTCCCATGGGAATCAGGAAGGGAGGATGGGGTGACTGGTATTATAACCTGTGCTTCTGGCGGGAAGTGTCATTCCTGCCACTGCGTGTACTTGAGCTTTCTAAGATGTCTTAATAAATGGACTTTCACTACCAAAGCCTTTTATTTCTGCGTCTATGGAATTCCTTACATTGTGGCAGGAATCTTAATTCATCTATATTCTTGTGCAGTGGACCTCTTGTCTTGCGATGGAGAGGTTGAATGTTACTGCGGAAGGTGCGGTAGCCCCCAAAGAGGGCTCCGACCTTTCCCTTCTGGATCTAGAGAAACCGGCAGGAGAACGGGCCTCGCTGGTGGCTCTTTCCCGTCCTCGTATCAGCACGAGTCTTCCTTTACTCCGTTGGAACGAGGGACGTGACGACGACGATGGGGACTTCCATGAGTCGTTTGGGGCGCTGTCCATGGATCGAGCGCCTGTGGAACGGATCTCTACCCGTTCTCGTGTGGATTACAAACCTCAGATGCAACCTGTCATGGAGGAGACGGGCTTGACCACCTTTCATGCGGCAACCCAGGAATCCATTGAACGATTCCTGGACTCGTATTTTGGTGATGCTCCCAAGGAACCACCGTGGCACAGCACTGGGGCCCGTCCAAAGGACACCGGGACTCAACCTGGAATTGGGAGGGGTATCCGTACCGCTTCCCAATCGGACCCCCCCCATCCCGGTCCGGCGACCGCACCTGAGGTGCCTCGGGGAGCCACCGGTGGCTACGGCGGCTACGGTGTCTCCGAGGGCTCGCTTCCTGATGACGAAGAGTCTGAAGAAAGCCTGCATTCCCAGCCGGACCGGTTTCCTCTCCCATCGAGAGAAGACTGGGATGAGGAAGTAGGGCGACTTCGAGATGCCCAAGCGGCATGGAACCGTGAACGCCAGCTATGGGAGGAGGAACGGGCACAGTTGCAGCAAGAGCGCGAAACCCTGCAGAGGGACCGGGAACAGCAACGCAAAGAAGTCCAGCTCGAGTTGGACCGTGCCAAAGACGCGCTCCAACGGCAATATGCCCAGAATCTGTCAGTCCATGATAAAGTCCTGGAACAGTCCAGACTGGATTTACAACGGCAACGCGAAAGCGTTCAGGCTCTGCGCACGCAAAGTGAACTCACTGAAGCCCTTAAACGGGACGAACTGCTTAAATTAGGGCGAGAAAAAGCTGCTTTGCATGCGCACCAAGATGCATTGGCTCGCAAGGAGAGGGAGCTGGCTGCTTTGGAGAGGGAACTAAGGAGGCAGCAGACCAGAGGGCCGCAAGTTGGAACCTATGCTGTTACTGATCATGCCGGTGCCAGGGGGGCCACGTACCTGGGTCCTGCCACCCAAATGCCAGCGGCACCGCCAGCGCCCCCGATTCCAGCCCCCCCTGTACAACAGCCGCCTGCCCAACCTGCTCAGCCAGCGCAACCACCTCCCCAGCAGGCGCCAAGAGCCGTCGAACGGGGCTACTTTCGGCCCCCGATACCAGCCCGTTTTGATGGGACCGCTTCCAAACTTCCCTACTTCATCTTGCAACTCAATGCCCACTTGGAAGACTATGATGATCTCTACCGGTCTGAACGCGAAAAAATACGGGACATCGGCTCAGTCCTAGATGGGGCGGCAGCCGACTGGTTCGTGACTGTTTTAGATTTGCAGGATGAGGACTCTCGCACAGTGCCCGCATTCCTCCAAGCTTTGAGAGCGCGCTTTCAAGATCCAGGCGCCGAGAATGAAGCTATCCGCACCATCAAAACCATCCAGCAAGGCAACCGCCCGTTTGCAGAATTTGTCCGTGAATTTCGTGCAGCGGCTGCTCGACTTCCTCCTGAGTGGCCTGAACGCATGAGATGCGAATACTTCTCGGATGCTGTGGATAGCAAGCTACGTGAAACTGTGTTTTTAATCCGGGTTCCTCGTACCATTGCAGATTGGATCCAGTTGGGGTCTCAAGTGGCGTCTCGTTTGGAATACGCTCGTCAAGGAGGCCGCCCACGCCCGAAAACCACTACCGTGCCCACCAAGTCAAGCCCAGCCGCTTCTACCGAAACCACCTCTGAACGCCGTCGCCGACTTGGGTTGTGTCTTTACTGCGGAGGGCCAGGTCATCTAGCCGCCAACTGTCCCAAGAAGCAAAAACCAACCGCTCCAGCTCCGCGTACTCCGTCTGCCAAACCACCACGCAGGTCAGGACCGCCTCCCACTGGCTCGTCTAAAGCGGTGACCGAAGGCGACCCAGAGGAGGGGGAAGCAGCTGTCTGTCTTTCTTCAGCCCCCATGGACATGGGCCCGACTCCTGACGCGGTGAGTGAAGGCAGCGCTCCCATTACTGTTCAAGCATTTCTGGCCAACCCCGCTAAACACACTCGCATTATAGCCTCGGCCCTTGTGGATTCCGGCTGCTCCCACTGCTTAATGCGGCCCCAGGTGGCAGAGGAGCTAGGTCTGGACCGAATTCCCCTGGCTAAGCCCATACCATTCACCCAAATGGACGGCAGCCCCCTCGGAAACGAAGGACCGGCCCAATTCAAAACACAGCCGGTTCTCCTCCGTTGCGCCGACCATTGGGAGAAAATTAGTTTCATTTTAGCGCCAGTGGCCAAACACTCCATAGTTTTGGGCATGCCTTGGTTGTTGTTACATGAACCAAAATTCATTTGGAAAGAAAGGATCCTAGAATTCACTGACCCTCCCTGCGGTGAACACATGAATTGGGAAGAAAATCCAACGTCTCCTGACACTCCCCCCTCTCTGGCTTCCTCAGTGATTGCTCCCGATTCTATTGACATCCCACCTGCATATCAGGATCTAGCCAGAAAGATGGGTCTTTACGGCTTTGCACAGATTATCGAGGTCTCAATGCGGTCTCCCTGTCCAATAAATATCCTTTGCCTTTGATCAAGGACCTTTTAGATGCACTCGGCAGAGGACGCATTTTTACCAAATTAGACTTGAGAGAAGCTTACTACAGAGTCAGAATTGCTGAAGGATATGAACACCTGACTGCGTTTAATACAAAGTTTGGACAGTTTGAATATTTAATAATGCCATTCGGGTTAAGTGGGGCCCCCGGAGCTTTCATGGCCCTTATCAACGAAGTTCTCCATGATTTACTGTACAAGGGAGTTGTTGTATATTTAGATGACGTTTTAATTTACTCGCAAACTATAGAAGAGCATGAAATGTTGGTCCGAGAGGTATTGAAACGCTTGCTTGACAACTCTCTCTTTGCCAAACTCTCCAAATGCTGTTTTCATCAGACCTCCATTGACTATTTGGGTTACCGGATCTCGCCCGAGGGCTTAAAAATGGATCCTGCTAAAATTGATGCAGTCCTCCAATGGCCTGCCCCCACCAACCGCAAAGAACTCCAGTCGTTTCTTGGTTTTGCTAATTTCTATCGTGATTTTATACCCCAATTTGCTGAACTGACTCTCCCTCTCACAGACCTCTTACGCACTAAGGGTAAAGATTCACTGTCCGCCAAGCCCGGGGCCCCCCTTCTCTGGTCTGAGGAATGTCAAACAGCCTTTCAACTATTAAAATCTGCGTTTACCACCGAACCTATCCTAAAGCACCCCGACCCAGATCTCCCGTTTGTGGTTCACGTGGACGCCTCGGACAAAGCACTCGGGGCAGCCCTGTTGCAGAAAAATAAAGATGGTAGACTGGTTCCGTGTGCTTATTTGTCTAAAAAATTCTCTGGTGCCGAACTCAACTGGACTGTGGGAGACAAGGAGACTGCGGCCATCAAAGCAGCACTCTCCACTTGGCGCCACTGGCTGGAGGGGGCTAAGCACCCTTTTCAAGTTTGGTCGGATCATAAAAACCTGGCAGCTCTTTCCACCCCCCTCAAGATGTCCGCAAAACAACTTCGTTGGGCCGATTTCTTTTCTCGTTTCTCATTTACAGTCCATTTTTTTCCTGGGAAAACCAACAAACTGGCTGACGCGCTCTCGCGCCTACCCGGGGAGGGGGGTGGAGCTGCCTTGCGAGACATTCCACGCACCGTTCTTTCCCCCTCCCAGTTGGGGTTGGCTGTCACCCGATCTCAAACGTCCGCCTCCCCTCCACCCCCCGTTCCC
>NW_025950981.1:0-12354 GCF_021028975.2 Sphaerodactylus townsendi
GGGGGGATAATCAGGACAGTCACCTGATGATACTCTGAAAGTTTGGTGCCAATACATCTAAAATGCACCCCTGCAGGCACCCGCATAAATTTGCCCAAGATTCTTTGTTCTGCTGTGACTTAGCTGCATTGCTGTCAATGGGGAATTTCTGGTAGAGGGTTGTGAGGTGCACATTTCTGAAGGTACGGTCACAAAACCTTCAGGGTATCTTCAGGAGAATCTCTGGATGACACCATCCAGGTTTGGGGAACTTTGCTTCAGGGGGTTCTATTCTATGGGATCCAAAAAAGGTAGGGCCCATCTCCCACTGCCCCCTGAAGCAAAGTTCCCCAAACCTGGATGATTTCATCCAGAAACTCTCCTGAAGATACCCTGAAAGCCCCCATCTCCTTCGCTCCCATTGGAAAGAATGGGGGATGGGACCCCCCTTTTGGTGGTCCATAACTTTGACCCCTCTGAACCAAACTGCACCAACCTTGGGGGGTATCATCAGGACAGTCTCCTGATGATATCCTGAAATTGTGGTGCCAATATGGCTAAAAATGCGCCCCCTGCAGGCCAAAATGTGAAAAAACCAACAAATAAAAATACAATTCGGCTGCTGATCCGAATCTCCTGATTCGTATCGGATGGGATTCAGACAGCTTGGATTCGTACCCTGCTCATCTGAATCAGTCCAAATCAGCGCAGATTCGGGTCCAAGCTCGGATTCAGACCATCAGAATCTGCAACCCTAGAAGTTATTAAAAATAAACATCCAATTAATACAACTTATTTTAATATTGAACTACCATCTCAGCTATTTCATGTTTCATGAATGAAGCTTACTTGAAGTGTAAACAAACTGTATGTCCTCTCCCTAATGATTTAACCTTGTATTTTCTCAACACAAAATTATAGTACTTTTTGTTGTCTTGTTAGCTTTGACGTCCAACCTTCAATCGTCTTTCATAAATACTCCATAGAAAGAAATTTGTGCAGTAGTTTTGAGCAGCATTTTTTTAAAAGTAAATGGGGCCATTGCTCGTGGTGTCCTTGTTTGATGTACCTGCGTTCCCATACAATTGGGTGAAAGGGTGCTCACAACGGCTGCCATGGGGAGGAAACGTGCTTGGGGGACATTTCGGAAATGGCAGACTATATGAATCCCACCATCTAGCAGCTCAGCAGAAATGAAACTGGCATGACGTAAGGCGAAAGAACGGGTGGTGGGCGGAAAAATAAAGTGTTTGGGTTCCCGTGCTGTTCGCACATGACCGGGTTCAACCCGGAATTTTGCCAGAAGATCACAAGTTTAGAAATTTTTGAAAACCCAGTTTGAGGGAAATATAACGGGCCAATTTCCCTATTTGGGGGTGGGACCTGTGCGAAGTACTTCCCCAAACTGGAATATTTCCTTTTGTCAACCTGTTACATTTCTACTGTGCAGAATCCACCTCTGATTTGTGTTGATAGCTGTTTCCTTCTGCTCTGACCAGGTGTTTGGTCAATGAAGAACTGATCATGTTTGTATCTTTACTTGCAGCTTCAGCTGGGTTTGTGATCTATTTTACAATGTTCAGCCTGCTTTGGTGGCCCCGATTTTCTAACTAAAGAAGCAATAGAACGTGCATTGCACTCTGGTTCATGGCAAAATGCATTTTTAATAATCAGTTTAAACCTTTTGAAAATGGTCTTTGGTGCCTGGCATGCCATTGATCCTCATTGCAGTGGCCCAATCATTTGAGGAAGGAGCTGCAGCTCAGTAGAAGATTCTCTGCTCTGCATACAAAAGGTCCCAGGTTCCATTCCCAGCACACCCAGTTAAAAGGACCAGTCTGAAGCAATGGCTCTGTCTCTAAAGGGAATCCACTCCAACAGAGGGCAACCTTTTTTGTACATAACATAAATGGTAAGGAGGGGAAGGAATGGATGGGGGGGTGGCTTTTTCCCCAAGGGGGTTGTTTTATTACAATGCCTTCCTTTTATAGGGATAGAAAAAGAGTTCCAGTGCATTAATGTTCAAGAGGCCAAGAGGACGCTCGGCAATGCCTGTCTTTTGAATGAAATATTTTGTATTGTCTTTTTTTTTTACCGAATAAAATATTTTTTTAAAAAAGGCCAGGTTTGGAAGTTGATTGATTGATTGATTCAATATTTCCAGGCCTCCGCTCCCCTTTTGGGCTTGGGGCGGCTTCCAACATAAAATACAATCATAATATAAATAACCATAAAACACAAATAAAAATCATATTAATATTAGAACAATGCTAATAATAAACCATTAAAACTCGATGGTGACTAACTATATACAGTATAAACCTTTCATTCATGTGACTCAAGAGAGCAGCAGTGGTGTAGTGATTAAGAGCAGGTGCACTCTAATCTGGAGAACCAGGTTTGGTTCCCTGCTCTACCACTTGAGCTGTGGAGGCTTATCTGGGGAACCAGATTAGCCTGTGCACTCCAACACACGCTAGCTGGGTGATCTTGGGCTAGTCATTGTTCTTCGGAGCTCTCTCAGCCCCACCCACCTCACAGCATGTTTGTTTTGGGGGGGAGGGAAAGCAGATTGTAAGTCTCTTTGAGTCTCCTACAGGAGAGAAAAGGGGGATATAAATCCAAATTCTTCTTCTTCTTCTTCTTCTTCTTCTTCTTCTTCTTCTTCTTCTTCTTCTTCTTCTTCTTCTTCTTCTTCTTCTTCTTCTTCTTCTTCTTCTTCTTCTTCTTCTTCTTCTTCTTCTTCTTCTTCTTCTTCACGGGAGGATGGTACAGTGGAGGAGAAGGAGGCCATTGCTGCCCCAACCAGGAGGGGGACACCCTATTGCTGCCCCAACCATAAGCCTGGTGGAACAGCTACATCTTGCAGGCCCTGCAGATTTGCATTAGATCCCCCAGGGCCCAGGTTTCATCCAACAGAGGATTCCACCAAGCTGGAGCCAGGGCTGAAAAAGGCATGGCCCTGGTTGAGACAAACTGGCTCTCTTTTGGGCCAGGGATAACTGGCAACTTGTTATTTGCTGACAGTAGTGCTCTTCGGGAAACATAAGAAGAAAAAGCCGTGTTTGGCTTTACAACTATCAAGGAGACTCAAGGTGGCTTACAAACGACTTTCCCTTCCTCTCCTCACAACAACAGACACCTTGTGAGGTCGGTGGGGCTGAGAGAGTTGTGAGAGAACTGTGACTGGCCCAACGTCAACCAGCAAGCTTCATGTGTAGGAGTGGGGAAACGAATCCATTTCACCTGATAAGAGTCCGCCGCTCATGTGGAGGAGTGGGGAATCAAACGTGGTTCTCCAGACTAGAGTCCACCTGCTGTAAACCACTCCACCACGTTGGTTGGTGGGATGCGGGGGGGGAGAATTACACAGGAATTTATTTGTAATGGCTTTCGTAATAGGCTCTTTTGTTTTTAGATATGGCGGCGAAGGCAATTCCACGTCCCTTCAAGAAGCCACTTGACAAGCTGAAGAAAGATTTGGCAGTTGGACTTGGCCGCCCGGAAATCGAGAGGAGCAGGCGTAAGTGAATGGGCAAGGATGAATGTTGGTTCAGAAAAAGATCCCCATTTGACGAGAGGGATAGAGACTGCCAGACAGCCCTGCAGTTACAAGGAAGAACTCTGAGAGTTTATGGCTGGCCCCTCCCTCCCGTCCCTTGCATGCCACCCCTCACTTTCTCCCCTCCCTTACTTCTCTTCCCTTGCATACCACCCCTCCCCCTCCCTCCCTTCCCTCTCCCTCCGCTAGGGTGGGTGGATCATATCCAGATGCTGGGCCCCCTCCCTCCCTTCCCTTGCATGACATCTCCCTCTCTATCCCCTCCCTCACTTCTCTTCCCTTGCATGCCTCCCCCTCCGTCCCTTCCCTCTCCTTCCCTCCAGCTGTCTTTTACATTCAAGCTTGTTCAATATGGGTGTGGACTATGGGTGAGGAAGTAGTTAAGTGGTGGTTGGATGTGAGGGAGGGCAGAGTGAGGAGTGTGAGGATGAGCTGAATGTGCATGAGATTATGTGTGTTGTGTTGTAGTAGTGGGTGAGGCGAAAGGTACCTGCGTGTGAGGGGGGGAACCCCATCTGACGTCTCACACGGCAACATGTGAATGTGTTTCACTTCCACTCGAGTTATTACCTATGTACTGTTTCCACTGCTCCTATCTGGCCATCTGAGCTAACATTCTAAGGCACGAACATTCTAAGGGTGACAGTTACACACAGGCAGCTGAATGTCTTTCACCATGGAGCGCCAGGAAAAAGGTGTTTTACCTGGGCTAGGTGTGAAATTTCAGGTATGTGAACTTCTAAAAACACTCTCGCCTGGCTGACTACAGTGGCTGGGAATTTTCAGAGGATTTGGCCCAGCAGTTCCTGTGCTAGATCATCGTGAACAAACTCACTTATAAATAAGGTTTTGTACTGTGTAACATCAACAACATCTACACAGGCTTATTACTGTCTGATAATTTACACAAAGAAACATAAACCTACATAAACCTGATATCCTCTACAAAGGTATCACAACAGCATTCAGCGACGAGGGAATAACAGCCCATGCACATATCGTTCAATATTAACGCAATGGCGTAGTGGTTAAGGAGCAGCAGTGGCGTAGGAGGTTAAGAGCTCATGTATCTAATCTGGAGGAACCGGGTTTGATTCCCAGCTCTGCCGCCTGAGCTGTGGAGGCTTATCTGGGGAATTCAGATTAGCCTGTTCACTCCCACACACGCCAGCTGGGTGACCTTGGGCTAGTCACAGCTTCTCGGAGCTCTCTCAGCCCCACCTACCTCACAAGGTGTTTGTTGTGAGGGGGGAAGGGCAAGGAGATTGTAAGCCCCTTTGAGTCTCCTGCAGGAGAGAAAAGGGGATATAAATCCAAACTCCTCCTCCTTCTCCTCCTCCTCCTCCTCCTCCTCCTCATGAAGCCTGCTGGATGACCTTCGGCTAGTCTTCTCTCTGAACTCTCTCAGCCCCACTCAAAGGCATAGCTACCACAGGGCCAGGTGGAGGCCAGCACCCTGGGCGCCCCACACCCTCCTCTTCCTCTTCCTCTTCCTCTTCGTCCCGCCCTGCCAGGACTAGCAGAGGCTGCTGCTGGGTGCCCCAGGCCGGCCCTGCCCCGCCCCACCAGGGCTGGTGGTGGCCAATGTGTGTGTCCCTGGACGGCCCCACCCTGCCAGGCTACGCCTCTAGCTAAGGGAAGTGGGCCGCGGAGGGGGCATGAGGGGAACGGGGCACAGAAGGGGGAGGCGGGAGAGCAGTGCATGGGGGGGGGGTCCAGGGAACCACTGGGGGTGGGAAAACTTGGCTCCGGGCTCCCTTTTCCCTAGCTACGCAAGTACACCAACCTCACATAAGGCTTGGCTGTGGGGAGGCAAATGGAAGACAAGAGGGGTATAAAAACCAAGTCTTCTCCTCCTGCCTGGGGTGGCAAAATGTCCCCTGGTGGCCCTGTCAGCCCACGTGGAGGGGTTTTTGCTGAGCGAAAGAGCAGCTGCATTCCATGGGAAACCTTTCCCCCGGTTCAGTCCTTGGCACCTCCGGTTAAAGAGATTTCAGCTAGCAGGCGCTGGGAAAGACCCTGGAGAGCGGCTGTCAGCCAGAGGAGCTGGATGGGACCAGGATCAGATTCAGGAGAAAGGAGCAACATTTGGTCATCTCTATGGACTTGGTCTGAGGTGTCCTTCTTTTAGGCCGAATTCCCACTGAAAATTCAATCTAGATACAACCAAGTTTCAAAAGAATTGGCACCTTTTCCTCCAGGTTCCAACATCCTCACTGCAGCATGTTTCTAGTGAAGACATCTAGGCCTGCCCCTTTGGCAGGGGGGGGGGCGGTGCCTGCTGTCCGGGGTTCAATTGTTAAGCTAGCAGCACCAAAATTTCCGAGTATCTTTAGGAGACCCTCCCGATGATACCACCCAGGTTTGGTGAAGTTTGGTTCATGGGGGGGCCAAAGTTATGGGCCCTCAAATGTGTAGCCCCCATGTCCTATTAGTTCCAATTGGAGTGTTTTTTCAAAAAGGCGCATATACAAGCAAGTCCAGGAAAATCCCATGATAAGCGCGGGGGGCGGGGGGGGGGGGGGCGGGGGGAGCGCCAGAAATGGGACTGATCTGTGTTCTGCGGTTCGGCTGTGAGGAGATCTCGAGGGAACCCGGATATTCCGGGTGACTATCCCAGGATTAATCGCCAGTGAGGAAATCACCTGAGTTAGGTACAAGCCCTCATGGATTTTCGAGTGAACCAAAGAAGGGAATGGGACGGATGAGAGGGAGGAGCCACAGGCGAAGGGGGGTGGGAAAGATCAGTTGTGCTCCAGAATGGAGCTCAAAGTTGGCAGACTGCCCGTTGGTGGGGGCCCTCTGTCTAATTCGGGATATGCTCTTAGCCTTCGCAGTATCAGCAGCAGTAGAGAACCTGCCAAATGACATCAAGGCCGTCAAGGCTGAGCAGGAGGCCATGATAAAACAGTACCGTAAGTACCTCTTTTGCTGTTGTGGGCCAGGACCCATTCTGGTTTATTTTGTTTTATTTATACCCCACCTTTCTCCCCAATGGGGAACCAAAGCACTCTAAATCATTCTTTTCTTTCCCACTTTATTCTCACAACAACCCTGTCAGGTAGGCCAGTCTGAGAGTGTGGGAGTGGCCCCAAGTTACCCAACGAGCTTCCATGGCACCAGCGGGGATTCAGACCTGGGTCTTCCAGATACTAGCCTGAACCTTTTGACCAGTACACCACAGTGGCTGTTACTTAACCAAAGAGGACACCAAAGATGGGGGCAGGCCCAGGCCACTAAGTGAGTGGGCTAAGAAATGGCAAATGCTGTTCAATGTAGCAAAATGTAAAGTGATGCACATAGAGGCAAAGAATTAAAACTTCACATACACGCTACAGTGCTATCAGTCACAGACCAGGAAAGGGATTTGGGCATCTTAGTTGATAGTTCCATGGGAATGTCAACTCAATGCATGGCAGCTGTGAAAAAGGCAAACTCTATGCTGGAGATCATTAGGAAAGGAATTGAGAATAAAACTGCAAAGATTGTCATGCCCTTATATAAAGCAGTGGTGCGACCGCACTTGGAGTACTGTGTTCAGTTCTGGTCGCCACATCTCAAAAAGGATATCGAAGAGATAGAAAAAGTGCAGAGAAGGGCAACGAGGATGATTGAAGGATTGGAGCACCTTCCTTATGAGGAGAGGCTGCAGCGTTTGGGACTCTTTAGTTTGGAG
The DNA here is from genome assembly GCF_021028975.2 of Sphaerodactylus townsendi. Lineage (NCBI taxonomy): Eukaryota > Metazoa > Chordata > Lepidosauria > Squamata > Sphaerodactylidae > Sphaerodactylus > Sphaerodactylus townsendi. The sequence goes on from NW_025950981.1 coordinate 7,218, forward strand.
AGGAGACTTCTGAGGGGGGATATGATTGAAGCCTATAAAATTATGCATGGGGTAGAAAATGTTGACAGAGAGAGATTTTTCTCTCTTTCTCACAATACTAGAACCAGGGGGCATCCATTGAAAATGCTGGGGGGAAGGATTAGGACTAATAAAAGGAAACATTTCTTCACGCAATGTGCCATTGGGAGCTCACGTGCACCAGGTGCCATTGGGAGCTCACGTGCAGGAGGTGAAAGCAATGGCCTTCTGCTGCTGCTGTTGCTCCCGAGCACGTGATCTGCTCAGGCATTTGCAATCTCAGATCAAAGAGGATCAAGATTGGTAGCCATGAATCGACTTCTCCTCCATAAATCTGTCCAAGCCCCTTTTAAAGCTATCCAGGTTAGTGGCCATAACCACCTCCTGTGGCAGCACATTCCAAACACCAATCACACGTTGCGTGAAGAAGTGTTTTCTTTTATTAGTCCTAATTCTCCCCCCCCAGCATTTTCAATGTATGCCCCCTGGTTCTAGTATTGTGAGAAAGAGAGAAAAACTTCTCTCTGTCAACATTTTCTCCCCATGCATAATTTTATAGACTTCTATTATAACCCCCTCAGACGTCTCCTCTCCAAACTAAAGAGTCCCAAAAGCTGCAGCCTCTCCTCATAAGGAATGTGCTCCAGTCCCTCAATCATCCTCGTTGATTCCCAGAGTTGTGCTAGTGTGGGTGTGCTACTTGACAGCATGACATCTACCTGCTGACAGGTTTCTCTCTGAACTTCTCCCTTCATAGATGATATTTTTAGTAAAATGAAGAGAAGTTCTCATGGGCCCTGGAAGCTTCATGGAAGGAGCCTCTACTACTTCTCCAAAGAAAAGAAAACCTGGTATGATGCCGAGAACTTCTGTGTTTCCAGAGATGCACATTTGGCCTCCATCCTCGATAAGGAAGAGCAGGTGGGGGTCTTTGTTTTGTTCCCCTCTTGATAGTTGTGATTCCCCCCCAACCTCTTCTACCCTTCTGCCGTCTTCCTCTGTTCTTTTGCCCTCCAATACAAATATTGTCATAAGCATAATTTAGCTCACAATTTTGGTAGCATTGTTAGGTGCTGAAAAGCATGCCACAGAGATTTCTTTGCTTACAACAGTCCTGTGAGGTAAGCCAGCATTTTGCAAACGAAAGACTGCAGTTGAATGAGAGGCCTGCCTAAGGTTGTTCACAGGGCTATCCCAGAATTACTCCAGTCTAAACTCACGGATACCAACTTCTCAAATCAAAAATTTACTCAATAGGTTTATTACTGGAAGATCTCTGTATGATGACATCCAGAGAGATTTTCCAAACCTTGAAAAGTAGACTTCTAGAACAGGAATATCATATCTTGTTGGGGCAAGCAAATAAATCATGCTCACCCCTCTCTGTCGGAATAATACCGGAACAGGGGCACATAGCCAAATATCTTGAATTATTAACTGAACCCCAATAGAGATGGATTATCACAAGGGCCAGATCCAATACCTTCCCATCGGCCATTACAAAGGGTCGTTACTTATCCATCCCTCTCCAGGATTGGGTTTGTCCACACTGTAAAAATCAAGTGGAGACTCTTGCTCACATTATTCTTGACTGTCGGAGATATGTGGGCATCAGGAATTTCTCTCCCAGGCTGGCCCTAGACAAATCTGAAAGTGACTCTGACTGTTCTGTTGTGGAGCTTCTGTTAAACAACACAGATGTCTTGCTCTTGGAAAAAGTAGCAAAATTTCTTTTACAAGTGACAGAACTTTCTAAGTAATGTATACTGCTCTATACAGTCTTCCTGTCTGCGCTTTGAATGTACTCTTGATTTGTATTTCAAAAATGTCTGGCAACGCTCTAGAACCTATTTTTAAATGCCAAATAAAGGTTGTTGTTGTTGCTGTTGTTGTTAACTCACGGATACCAGTGGGCTCAGACTGGAAGAACCCGTCAGATTGTGTTGCCTGTGAGCTAATCTGAGGCTGGCAATCCCCCAGTTCATTTTCTTAGATATTATGGTGTTGCATCTTCTTGGATCCATCTTTGCCCCGTTAGTTGTGTCACAGGAAATATTCCTTTATAAGCCCACTCAAAAAGTAAAAGTCTCTCCCCCCCCCACCCCTGATGTGGCATCGTATGGTCCTCCAGAGGACTGAAGCACCCATCCTAGCAGGTATCAACTTCGCTTGCTGGAAGGAAGTCCCCGTCCTCATTGGCTGGATTTTGATGGGCAGGTGGGTTCAAACAGGAAGAGGCAGTTCCTCAGAACAACCTGTTGAGAGCAGTGCTGCAGAACATGGGCTCCAGAGGTCGTTTTTGTTTTCCTTCTTAATACAAAAAAAGAAACTTCCTGATCCTGAAGCTATGCTTTGCACAGATAATACCTAGTGAAATATCCCAGTTGCTTCATGTTGCTTCAAATTCAGTAGCAGATCTGGGGGGAGGGGGGAGCAGGGGGGACAGACCACTCAGGCATCACTTTCCTGTGTCACATGGGGGGGCGCCATTGGGCCACTATAGTCCCTCCCCTGCTGTGCCACCAGCCTACCTCTTGCCTGTGCCCGACCACTTCTTTGCTCCCCCCCAGGCTGCGGAAGGCAAAGACCAGCCGTGCTGTTCATCTTGGGGGGGGGGGGCGGGATGAAACCACCTCTTTCCCCCACCCGCTGCATGAGCAAAAGGCCTGATAAAGAAGGCGGCAGCAAGATCTTTAACTGGAAATACCTGAACCCCAAACTCTATATAAATAAAGCTTACTTGGTCATCAACGAATGTCTCCATCACCCAGTAGATTCCGCCAATTCTTCGCACTGAATTCAGATGATCTTGGCAAAGGATCACAGTCCCTCTTTTTATCATAGACTCCCCTAACCCGGGGATGATGTTACCTCTTTATGCAGCAATGCCCCTGCTTCAGTCGACAAGTTTCATTTGTCTGTGTGTGGTTTTGTGTCTAGAATTTCACCAGTTTCCAACTTCAGCAACCTTCCTGGATTGGCCTTATAGATGAAAACAATGACGGCCAATGGAGATGGTCAGACGGCTCCAGACTAGAAAAAGAGTGAGTTTGGGTCGGGGGAAATGGATGTTAGGAAGATTCTGCACCGCCGGGTCTGTGGGATTTCCTGCAATATCTGGAGCAGAATGAAGGTTCTGTCCTCTCTGGGGATGTTTACAGGGACAATCCCAACATTATTTGTTTGTTTGTAAAAATGTGGATCCCACCTTTCTGGTCTTACAAGACCTGCCACGGCAGCCAACCATTTCAAACATACAAGACAAAATTACATTATAAAACAGCTGGAACCACCAGATACAGCTGTGTGTTGGTGACAACCCAGACGAGATCTCTGGATGACCTCACCCAGTGGTTTTGTGTAGATGTTAAGGAGCATGATGCTAAAGACAAGAGGAAATCTTGAGGAACTCTCTAGGCCAAAGACCAGGGGGCAGAATAGCAGTCTCCCAGCACCACTGTCTGAAACCGACCAGGTCGGAACAGTAAACCGGTAGAATGGTGCCCTCTAATCCCAGCCCAGACGATGGATTGAGAGATTTTATGTACAAAGCACCGAGCAAAACAGTCCGAGTGAGCTGCAGCTAAGCAGTTTGGAATGTCAGCCTCCAGGTGGGAACTGAGAATCCCCTGGAGCTACAGCTCATCTCCAGAATACAGAGACCAGTTCCCCTGGAGAAAATTGATGGCTTGGAGGGAAATTCCATGGCATTGTCCCCAGTGGTGGGATTCAGCCGGTTCGCACCGGTTCACATGAACCGGTAGCTAACCGGCTGAGTCCCACCATCCCAGAGGAGGGCGAGCAATGGGCCCTTCAGAGCTCTGTAGTGGCCTGGCGGCAAGATGCCAGGTTGTTCCGAGGCCCAGAAAGGTTCCTCCACAGCAGCCAGGTAAGTGCATAATGGGGGCGGGTGCAGTGGAGGGGGGGACGAACTATTAGATAAGTTAATAGAATCCCACCGCTGATTGTACCCTACTGAGGTCGCTGTTTTCCCCAGCTTCATCCCCAAGTTTCCAGGCGTTTCCCAACCTGGATCTAGGAGAAGCTGGCACCACTCCAAGCAGTCCGCCTCCTCCTTCAAGTCAGACCCCAACAGAAGCCTCTGACCCACTGGAACAGCTACTCTGTTTCTTTGCCACCATCACAGCCATGGAAGAAGAGGAGTTTGGATTCATACCCTGCCGTTCCCTCCTATAAGGACTTCCAAAACTGCTTACGAGCTCCTTTGCATCCTCTCCCTACAACAGACACCTTGTGAGGTAGGTGGGGCAGAGATGAGTTCTGAGAAAACTGTGACCGGCCCAAGCCACCCACCAGGCTTTATGTGCAGGAGCAGGGAAACAAACTTGGTCCACCAGATTAGAGTCCCCCAGTATACGACACTGGAGTGTGCCTTAAAATGAACTTTTCCCTATGTCCTCTTGGATCCGGCCTGAGACTTCTTCCAGTGTGGGAGGCCAGCATGTTGTAGTGGTTAAGAGTGGTGGACTATAAACTGGAGATGTGTTTTCCCCCTCCTCCACATGAAGCCTGCTGGGTGTCTTTGTGCTAGGCACAGTTCTCTCTGAACTCTCTCAGTCCCACCTAACTCACAAGGGGAGGGGAAGCAGTTTATAAGCTGCTTTGAGATTGCTTATTGTTGGGAAGAGTGGGGCACAAATCCCAAATCTGGTTGTCTTCTATATCTTCTCTGGTTGTCCTCTACATATTTCCATTATCCGCAGCTGCTCAGTAAACCAAGGAGCTACCTTGGCTGTAACATCTGAGAGTGGGATCCTGGGAGCGTTTGGGTTAATTGCCCAGATTATGTCCTCATTCCAGAGATCAACCAGGGCATATCAACAGGAAAATCCCCTAAAATCATTGGAATGCCATTCAGATTCATTAGGCCAGGGGTGGCCAACCTATGGTGCTCCGGATGTTCATGGACTACAATTCCCATCTGCCCCTGCCAGCATGGCCAGGGCTGATGGGAATTGTAGTCCATGAACATCCGGAGCACCATAGTTTGGCTGCCCCTGCATTAGGCTCTGGGGATGGACCATCATAATAGACCGCTCCCACCCCTGCAGAGTCTTGGTATCCCTGTAAGCTGAAAACCAAGAACCGTCCTCGATTC
>NW_025950982.1:0-12352 GCF_021028975.2 Sphaerodactylus townsendi
GTCTCCCCTCACTAGCTCTCACTTGCACCCACTATTTTTTCTGTCTCCCCTCACTAGCTCTCACTTGCACCCACTATTTTCACCTGCTTGTGATTCTCCTTCCCAGCTGCCATTTGCTGAAGGTTTCCATCAGAGGTTTCCTGATCTGCATGCAATTTCACCATGTAAAGTTAACCGGCAATCCTGCACTTATGTGGTTTTTCCTTTGTTTTTTTGTTTTTGTTTTGAAGGAGGTGTTTTCCAAGCTACAATGACTCAAAATATGCACATATTGATGATTCTCATATTGTGGCCTTGTAGCCAGTGGTGGGATCCAAAAATTTTAGTAACAGGTTCCCATGGTGGTGGGATTCAAACTGTGGCATAATGCCAATGAGGCTGGGTGGGGCACAATGGGGGCGTGTCCGGGCATTCAGGGGGTGGGGCATTCCTGGGCAGGGCTATGGCAAGGATGCAGCTGCTGTGCCGGTCCTTGGGCGGGAAACGAATGCATGCAGGCACAGGCTGCCATGCACGCTGGTGCACCTCCTGCTAGACTGCTTCAAGTTATGTGCGCTACTGCTGAGAGGAGGGGCGTAACTAAGGCAAAAATCAGGTGGCAAAATCACCAATTAGTAACCCCCTCTCGGCACACACAAATAATTAGTAACCTGCTCTCGGGAACCTGTGAGAACCTGCTGGATCCCACCACTGCTTGCACCCACTATTTTCACCTGCTTGTGATTCTCCTTCCCAGCTGTCATTTGCTGAAGGTTTCCCTCAGAGGTTTCCTGATCTACATGCAATTTCACCATGTAAAGTTAACCGGCAATCCTGCACTCGTGTGGTTTTTCCTTTTTTTCCCTTTTGTTTTGAAGGAGGTGTTTTCCAAGCTACAATGACTCAAAATAGGCACATATTGATGATTCTCATATTGTGGCCTTGTAGCTTTGAAGCTACATGTTACATTTGTGCTGTGCAGAAAGGGCTAAAGGGCCTGATACTTGATGACTCTTTACACACACACAGACACACACACATCAGTTTTGGTGCATCTTTCTCTATGGTGGACTGGTTGCGTTAATTTTGTTTTAGTTTAAATTAATTTGACTCACCTGTTTCTGAATTAGTTTTCCATGTAACCCATGCAGGCAGAGGTTATAGTAGCATAAACAGCAAATTTCCAGTTCATCTCCTTGAAACCTTCTCACTGGCTGTTTCTGCAGAACACAAATAAAACATCTTGAGGTAGAACAGTTTAATTTGGAAACACTAAACTAGCAATCTTTGTTCCTGAAATGGTTTCAAAATGTTTCCTGCTTGTTGTGTGGAGATTAGGAAACATTTTATTTCTCCCACCCAATTTTGAAGCTCTCACTTTTGTTCTATGGCCCTTTCCCCACTTACCCTTGTTGGAGGGTCACTGCGCGCAATTCCCAGCGCGCGCAATTCCCAGCACGCCCTGGCTTCTCCACGACCCTGCGCTCTGCGCGGGATCATCAAAAGGCACTATTTGAAAAGGCGCCAGGAATTACGCGTGCTGAGGGGGTGCAAGAGAGGCAGCGTCGGGGCGGCTGCGTTCTCACCACCCCTGAAGTGGGGAGTGCAGCTGGACCCCGCGCTACTTTAGGAGAGTAGGGCGGGCTCAAGGTAAGTGGGGAAAGGGCCTATGACACTTGCTGTCTGCCATTTGCTGCCACATCTCTGTGCTGTCCACCATTTACCGAAGTGTCCTACAAACATTTTCTCATCTAGCATTATGGCTGCCCGCCGTTTCCATCACTGCTGTGCACGAATAAACTCAGTATTGCCTGCTGATTGTGCAAACGTGTCTTTGTTTCCATTTTAAAAAATTCTGTGAGGTATCTTCGACGCTACGTAGACACAAGACGAGCATCAGGAAGGCTGTGCAGATTATGAGTGTAGCTTCGAAGATATGATGGTCTCTTTTATAAAAAACACCCCAGAAAGAACTGTTTTTGCCTGAAACACTTTATGTTCCCAAATTTCGGCAGAGACAAAAAAAAAATGGTTCTCTTCAAAATGTTTGGACAACGTTTTAAACGCTCTGTGCAGAAAAAGCTACGCTATCCAGTATAGAAACTGGTAGTCATAACTTGCAAAGCACAGGGGTAATCACCGGTACACAAGTTGTTGGGCTGTTTGGACTACCATGTAAATTGTAAAGATTCCGTTTCCAGCTGAGAATCTGCCCCTGCAATTTTTTTTGAAAAGAAAATATATATATACGCCCACATATATATAAGCAACATAATTACAACTTGTGGTTTCACTCGAGCATTCAGGCATCCATTCATTCTGATGAAAAAAGAAAGCCAAGAAAAAAGAAAATCTATTCATTCCCTGTGTATAACCCTTGCACCAGAATAATATTCAAACGCTTTAATGAGTTGGGCGTAATTGGGCCTTCTTTTCCTTTACGCCAGCCAAATGCCTTTTGCTGCAATTAAAATGGCATCAGATTGGGAAGTCTGAACCTAGTGTTCCTCTTGCTTCTTATGAGCCAGTGATGTGTGAGAAAGGTCGATCATGTAAAAGAAATTAAACAGGTTCTTGCAACGAGGGCTTAACTCAAATGAATGCCGAGTCTCTCCCGCAAACAGCAGCAGGTGAGGAAAACCAGCCAAAGTAAGACACACGCAGAAGAAGGAGCCTTATTAATATCTGTCAAACTGGTTCGGAAACACAATGCCCATTCGCAAGGTGCCTATGAGACAGAGAGCATGGTGTGCCTCACCTAAACTTCTTACGGCTCTCTCGGTGAGATACTCCTCATGGAGACACTAGACCATACGAGGGATTTCCTCTATAATTTCATGTATCACAGAATCATAGACCCATGGAGTTGGAAGAGACCCCAAGGGCCGCCACGCCCAACCAGTTGCAAATGCAGGAACACACAATCAAAAGCACTCCTGACAGATGGCCACCCAGCTCTCTGCTTAAAAAAACCTCAAAGAAGGAGACTCCACCACACTCCGAGGTAGAAGAAGAAGAAGAAGAAGAAGAAGAAGAAGAAGAAGAAGAAGAAGAAGAAGAAGAAGAAGAAGAAGAAGAGGAGGAGGAGGAGGAGGAGGGGGAGGGGGAGGAAGAAGAGGAAGAAGAGTTTGGATTTATATGCCCCCTTTCTCTCCTGCAGGAGACTCAAAGGCTCACAATCTCCTGTTCCCTTCCCCCCTCACAACAAACACCCTGTGAGGTGTGGGTGGGGCTGAGAGGAGCTCTGAGAAGCTGTGATTAGCCCAAGGTCACCAGAAGCTGGCGTGTGTGGGAGTGCACAGGCTAATCTGAATTCCCCAGATAAGCCTCCACCGCTCAGGCGGCAGTGCCGGGCATCAAACCCGGTTCCTCCAGATTCGATACACGAGCTCTTAACCTCCTACACCACCGCTGGTAGTCCATTTCACTGTCGAACAGCTCTTACTGTCATGAAGTTTTTTTCATGATGGTCATGCAAAGGCTCTTTTCCTACACCCTAAACCCGTTACTCCTGGTCGTAGTCTCAGGAGCAGCAGAAAACAAGCTTACTGCCTCACCAACATGACATGCCAGTGGTGGGATTCCAGCCGGGTTCACAATTCACTTTGGCAGAACCAGTTGTTAAAATGGTGCTTGTACCCAACCAGTTGTTAAATTATTTGAATCCCACCCACTGATGATATCCCTTTAAATATCTAAACATAATGCATGTACGCATCGCATTTATCGCATGGTGTATGTATGTATGCATGCAATTAAGAACATAAGAACAAGCCAGATGGATCACACCAGAGTCCATCTAGTCCAGCAATTTTGCTTCCGGGAGAGCCCCAGAAGGCAAAATCAGGAAATAGTGGTACAAAACCCTGCATCTAGGACAGATTGGGTGTAAGGCGGGACTGTCAATGGAAAAGATGTGGTTTGAAGACACAAGGTTCTATTGGTTCCCAGCTAACAGCTGACTACATGCATGTGATAACGTAATCTCTCATTTTAACATGTCAGTGTCGTGGATTGAAAGTAGTAAAAAATGTGTTATCAAGATGTACACATACACATTTAGCAGATTCTTCGTGAAAATATATGAGTTGAGGTAATCTTGTAAGGTTTTTTTAGAAATCTATAAGAAAATCCAATCAGCGAAGAATGTGAGTCCAATTATGTGGCAAAGCTAAGTGATGCTATGAATTATTGTAGCGTGAAGCCATCTCGAAAAGAAAATAAATATGAAAGTTCTGAACCCAACATTAACCTCTTCATTGGCAGGGCTTTGTTTCAAGTGAAGCTGCCGGGGTGTAAGATGAATTAGGGACCTGAGCAAAAAAATCTCTTTAGTATGAAATTATCTATGCTGATTTATTTGTTGGTGTTTTTATATTCTTTTGTCATCAGTTGTGTACAGCATCTTTTCATCCTTAAGTGCTATTAAATCAATTTACTGACTAATGGAGAACTCCAACAAGGGACTTTTGAGGACAACTGTTGAAAAATTTTGTTGGAAGCTTCTCATCTTGAGCCTAGCCAAGAACAGAAGAACATAAGAACTAGCCTGTTGGATCAGACCAGAGTCCATCTAGTCCAGCACTCTGCTACTCGCAGTGGCCCACCAGGTGCCTTTGGGAGCTCTCACAGGCAGGAGGTGAAAGCAATGGCTCCTCTCTGATGTTGCTGCTCCTGGAGCACCTGGTCTGTTAAGGCATTTGGCAATCTCAGGATCAAGGAGGTGCAAGATTGGAAGCCATAGATCGACTTCTACTCCATAAATCTGTCCAAGCCCGTTTTAAAGCCACATCCAGGTTAGTGGCCATCACCACTCCCCGTGGTGGCAGCCAGATTCCAAACACCAATCACATCTGTGTGAAGAAGTGTTTCCTTTTATTAGTCCTAATTCTTCCCTCCAGCATTTCTAAATGTATGCCTCCTGGTTTTTGTGTTGTGAAAAAGAGAGAAAATTTTCTCTCTGTCAACATTTTCTACCCCATGCATAACCTTACAGACTTCAATCATATTCCCTCCCTTTGTCAGGAAAGCATGGGGTAGAAAAACAAATAAAATAAAACCTAAGTAAAATGAATGAAAAGCAGATGTGCCCTTTTTTGGTCTTTGAAGGTGTCCCCTAATCTGAGTATGACCCCAATTGTGAAGAAAAAGAGTTTGGATTTATCCCCCACTTTTCTCACAGTTGCAAGGCATCTCATAGCAGCTTACATAAATTCCTTTTCCCTTCCTCTCTCCACAGCATTTACCTTGTGAGGTAGCTGAGCTACTGAGAGAGTTCTGAGAGAACTGCAAATAGCCCAGGGTCACCTGGCCGGCGTCATATGGAAGAGTGGGGAAACAAAACCACCTCACCAGATTAGAGACCAACGGCCATGTGGAAGAGAGGGGAATCAAACCTTGTTCTCCAGGATTAGAGTCCACCTGCTTTTAACCCCTGCACTATGCTGGCACCCGCAGGGTTGTTCTTGTGAGGACAAAATGGATGAGGAGGAGTAGTGTATAAGCCATTTTGCCTGGTTGAGAGAGAAAAATGGAATATCTTAAATGAGGTTTAACAGAATACTGGAACTTCTCTACGAATCACTTCAGAGCTTCCTGCCAATTCACAAAGTCAACTGCCTTGCCAAAAGACATTAACTCCACCTTGTCTAGAATTAGCTTTGATCATGACTTCCATCCACAAATCTTATCATGGGATTCTCTTCAGGGAAGTATATGTATACTTCCTATCCCAGGAATTTTTTTCAGGACCTTTGATATCTCACTGTAATTGTAAGCTATCGGCTGTCAAGTCACTGCCAATTTATCGGGACTCCATATTTTCAAGGCAAAGACAACAGTGGTGAGATGACTTTCTCTCCTGTAGGAGACTCAAAGGGGCTTATAATCTCCTTGCCCTTCCCCCCCTCACAACAAACACCCTGTGAGGTAGGTGGGGCTGAGAGTCTCCGAGAAGCTGTGACTAGCCCAAGGTTACTCCAGCTGGCATGCGTGGGAGTGTACAGGCTAATCTGAATTCCCCAGCCCTCAGCCTCCTACAGCTCAGCCTGCAACCAAAACCCGGGTTCCTCCAGATTGGGGATACATGAGCTCTTAACCTCCCACGCTGAAATGATGTTCACACTTTGACACCCCTTTTGTTCATATAGGGAGCGCATTGAATCTTTTTTTAATCTTCTTTTCATTTTCAAAATTTAGCTTCATGTTTCTGCCCTGAAAAGGCTCTCACGCTGAGGAGAGCTCTGGGGACAGCACCAGAGGCATAAGAAATGTCTTAAAGAGATCGCACAGGAAACTGGAGGACCTTTTGAAAATGTATCCACCTCAAATAACCATTTTAAAAGAATCGCTAAGAAACATTTTGAGGATGCAAATAAAACATTTAGGGAACCAAAGGGGGTAAAAACAATGTGGAACTCCATGGAAGAATAGTTTTATTTCCTGTCTCAAAAATGTTTTAAAAGGTTTGTGCTGGCTGAAGATGGCGACAGAAGCAGATAGATAAACCTTCCTGGGGGAAAATTCTAGAGCTTTTGGGTGCCATTACCGAAAAGGCCCTCTCCCGCTCTGCTATCCATCTTATTTCAGAAGTCTGTGGTACCCAAATCAGGCCTCCTGAAGGTGACCATAGAGCTTGAAGAGATTCATAAGGTTTTCCCCTCTTTTGTTCCATATTGTGCAGCCATGCTTTGAGATAAATATCTCAAAGGAATTGCTTCTAATCTTCCACTAAAACAATGATCTCCTCTCGCAGGTTCCCATTTTTCTCTCCCCTCTGTTCTGAAGTCCCGCTTTTAATTTTCCCTCTTCTGCGTCTCAGCTCTGCCTGCAAGTAGATTGGAACAGAGCAAGATATAATTATCCATGCTTTTCCCCCTCATTATGAAAAGAGAGGGTGTCCACTGAGGTGAAGGGTTATTAGGAAGCATAATTAATTGTCTAATATCATCTTAATCAACATTTGCTCCTCGGTCATTGTTTGCATTCACGGCAGAGATGTGGCCATTAACTGTCAGGCGAATCAGGAGAGAGGGTCTCATTAATGCCTCGCAAATCACCAGAAATGGGTTTTCATAAGGGGAGGCTTTTGTCCATTATTAGCTCTAGAGCTGGAGGGAAAACAACGCTTTTATGGAAGAAAGGTGGATTATGTGGATTTGCCGGCAACTGACGCCCGCATTATTGAACATGATATTTCCAGGTATCACGCGTCTCCAGATTGGCTCTTCCATTTAATGGATTGAAGTGTCAGGAACATGGGAGTGAGGCTGCATAAGGGGAAACCAAATGTAATTTAATGCTTATTATGAATCATTTGCTGGCCAGCAGGAAGTATTTATGATATTCCACATGAAGGGTTTCTATGATGGCGATTGTTACAGCAAGCAACATTTAATCTGTCTAATGGTTCCCAACAAAGTTAAAGGCAGGTTAGCAAAGGGCGGGGGATGGGGACCGACCACAGCAAAGTTAAGCCTTCGTCCCAATCAGCCCAGAAGATATAACTGGCAAAAACTTAGATCCAATTACTTTCAGGACATTAAAGTATCGGTTCATCCCTCTGGTGCTCAAGGGAACAGAGCTGCTAAATTCTGAGAAAACCAAAATGTGGAACCGAAAGATACGTTCATTTTCCCTTCCTCTGTTTAGAAGAAGAAACGTTTGGATGTATGTCCCAGTTTTCTCAATTGTAAGAAGTCTCAAAGCAGTGTACAAAGTCCTTCCCTTCCTCTCTCCACAACAGGCAGGATCACCAGCAGGCTTCACGTGCAGGAGCAGAGTGATCAAATCTGGTTCTACAAATAAGAGTTCACTACTACATGAAAACATCTCCAACATTAGTCTGGAGAGTCTGCCACATGAAAACATCTCCAACATTAAAACCACGCCACATTTGACAGCGTCGCTGATAGCTGACACAAAATGGCATTTATTTTTTGACAATAATGATTAAGCTGATATATGGCACTACATGTTAGCAAAGTGGGATGCAAACTTTCTCTTTTCTAGGAAGGCTTCCCACAATTGACTGCTGGGAACTTTGCACCCCACAGAATCAGGACAAATAATTCTGAGGCATTACAAAAGTCTTTGGCGCTTTCACTTGAGACCTGCACCCACTTGTCTGGATCCTGAGGTGATCTTTCTACTGGCATAACAGCTGAACCTCAGGTTAGAATATATCTGGGAACAAGTGACACTTGATATTTTCGATGGACTAACCAAAAAATAAAGAGCATGGCAAGATAAACAGAATGAAAATTTGAAGATATGGATAATATACGTGGACTGGGATGAAAGGAGCTCGAGTCAATGAAGAAAAATGGGAGAAGAGGCTACAGAGAACTAGAACTTTACTGCTTTTTGTGTGAAAACAATATGAAGAAGAAGTAATGGGGAAGGGAGAAAAGGGGGGGAAAGTATTGTTTGAAAATGTATGAAGAAGGAAATTACTATAAACTTGGATTTCCAAAAGGCTTTTGACAAAAGTTCCTCACCAGAGACTGGCTGTGAGAAAACTCAGCAATGAAGGAATAAGAGGGGTAGTCCTCCTATGGATTAAAAACTGGTTGAAACAGGAAACAAAGAGTGGGTGTAAATGGGAAGTTCTCACAATGGAGAGATGTAGGGAGTGGTGTCCCCAGGGGATCGTTTGGGACCAGTGCTCTTTAACCTATTCATAAATGACCTGGGAGAAGGGGTGGGTAGCGTGGTGGCCAAGTTTGCAGATGATACAGAATTATGTAGAAGTTGGTGAGAACCACAAAGGATTCTTGAAAACTCCAAGGATGCTTGATAAGTGGGTGAGTGGGCTCAGAAATGGCAAATGCAGTTCAATGCTTAGCAAGAATGTAAAGAGTGATGCACATAGGGGCAAAAAATCAAACTTCACATACAAGCTACAGGGGTCGGTGCTATCAGTCACAGACCAGGAAGGGATTTAAGCGTCTTCAACTCAATGCATGGCAGCTGTAAAAAAGGCAAACTCTATGCTGGGATCATTAGAAAAGGAATTGATAATAAAACTGCAAAGATTGTCATGCCCTTATATAAAGCAGTGGTGCGACCGCACTTGGAGTACTGTGTCCAGTTCTGGTCGCCACATCTCAAAAAGGATATTGAGGAGATAGAAAAAGTGCAGAGAAGGGCAACAAGGATGATTGAGGGACTGGAGCACCTTCCCTATGAGGAGAGGCTGCAGCGTTTGGGACTCTTTAGTTTGGAGAGGAGGCGGCTGAGGGGGGATATGATTGAAGTCTACAAAATTATGCATGGGGTAGAAAATGTTGACAGAGAGAAATTTTTTTCTCTTTCTCACAATACTAGAACCAGGGGGCATCCATTGAAAATGCTGGGGGGAAGAATTAGGACTAATAAAAGGAAACACTTCTTCACGCAACGTGTAATTGGTGTTTGGAATATGCTGCCACAGGAGGTGGTGATGGCCACTAACCTGGATAGCTTTAAAAGGGGCTTGGACAGATTGATGGAGGAGAAGTCGATTTATGGCTACCAATCTTGATCCTCCTTGATCTGAGATTGCAAATGCCTTAACAGACCAGGTGATCTGGAGCAACAGCCGCAGAAGGCCATTGCATTCACATCCTACATGTGAGCTCCCAAAGGCACCTGGTGGGCCACTGCGAGTAGCAGAGAGCTGGACTAGATGGACTTTGGTCTGATCCAGCTGGCTTGTTCTTATGTTCTTATGTTCTTCTTAAACTGTAAAATTCAAATGATACAATAAAAATTAAATTAAAAAATTGATGCTTTTAAAAAAAACAGCTGAACCCCAGAATAATATTTATTTGTTTGTTTGTTTTATTTCTGCAATTTATACCCCACCCCGCCTTATTTATTTATCGTTTTTTTGCCAATAAAGGTGTTGTTGTTGTTTTCTTGTATTCGTTTCTTCGATTTCTCGTCTTCTCTCTCCTGTTGCAACAATGTCTCTTTCCACACAAATCTCCTAAACATTTACATTTCCCCCTTTAAATAATTACTGACTGCTATTACCTCACCTATTTTTATTTCTGAGTACTGAGTGTTGAATCCTCACAGTCTCGTGAATTCAAGCCATCATGTTTTGCTTTACAGCACAGGTGTCAATCATGCTGGCAGGGGATGATGGGAACTGTAGTCCATAACATCTGGAGGGCGGCGAGTTTGACACCTATGCTTTACAGGCAGAGTTTTTGCTTAGCAGTAACAGAGAAAAAACAACAACACCCACCCCCCTCCCACACACCACAACGTCCCTCAATCACTAAATAACTTGATTAATTTTGGAGCTGAAAGTGGAACGTTGTCCAGTTTGATGGGCTCCGGCCTTTATGAGGCATCAAAGAAAAAGGACCCTCAGAGAACAAAACGCCACAGCTGCACCTCGGCAGACTTCCATGCCTCCGTGATATCGTCGATGTAGGAAGCTGTCAAAGGGATTTAATTGAGATAAAAATCAGCGCCTCTGGGTGATGCCAACCTAATGCTCAAGCGCGCGCGCGCGCACACACACACACACACACACACACACAAAGAATCCTGAGAGTGCTTGGGTTAATAAACCCAGCAAACAGAGCCGACGAGAGATATGCTGCGGATCCCCTTGGCGATGGCAGGATTTCCAGACTCTGCCATGTGAATGCATAACAGAAATAATCATCTATGCATGGGTCTATAAAATCAGGTCTCTTTCCTCTCCCCTTTTGTCCTGCAGATTCCAGACAAGACAGTGAAGAGCTGAGCTGACATCCACAATTAGAAGTCTCTTTGCTGGATCCAGTGACAGGTTCCTTGGGCAGTTCTGAATCATTCTCTGCCCATTTTGGACACCATCTTTTCTCAACGTGCCGGGGACTAACCTTCTACTAACTTACCCAAAAGGGAGAGTTTGGCTAGACTGGTGTGATGAATGCCCTTATAAGGCATTCAGTTTCCAGGGTGAGAGTCTGCCCTAAAGGGGTTAAGCCCTGGCCAGCCCTGATTGGCTAGAGGGAAATGGCAAGAATATAAAAGGAGTCAGCCAGAGTGCTGAGGGGCTTTTCTTTTGGTTCTTTGTGCCTTTTGGTGTGCCTTTTGGTGTGTTTTGGCAGAGTGTTGGTCTGGCAGGAGTCAGATAGTGTACTCTGTAAGCTGAGGAAGCTTATCAGAGACATCAGGAAGCCCTGAGTTTGGTGGAGAGTGACCCGCCACTCCGGTGTTTGACAGAAAACCTCTGTCCAGACTAGAGTCTGTCCTAACCAGTACAACCCCAGTCTTAGGAGGCCCAGTCCAGTGGCAGTGTGGCCAGTTTGGATGGTGGGAGAGGGAGGCTTGTGTGCCAGAATCCCACAGGGCATAGACTGGGGTGTGTTGGTTTAGTGTGGTTAGGTACAGAAAGACTAGTGTCTGACAGAAGAGGGAGTGTGATACTCTAAAGTCAAATCTTTTTCTGAAGTAAAATCTTTTCTTAAGTGACACCTGCGTGTGTCTGTGAATGTTTGAAACTGAAGTGCCAACAACATCTCTGAAACCATTAAGCTCTTGAAACCAATAAGCTTTTGAAACCAACAAGCTTTAAAATCCTCTCAGGTTACCTGAGAATCCTACATTTAAGCCAGTAATAAACTTTTCAAGTTTTGTTTAAGTTACAACCAGTTCAGTCTATTTTGTCTGTGTGTGTTCCTAGAAAGAGTGTTGTCCATTTATCAGTTTATGGGCTACAGAACAGATTATAATTTTGGTGGCAGTGACCTTTAACATTTTTGTTTTTATTAGGGGAGGTCCCTCCAGCTAGAGAGGAAACAGTTTCCTGAGGGAATATCTCCCTGGGGCTTGGCACTTTGAAATAGGTGTCAGGGAAAGGGGAATTCCTTCTTATCTCCTTCTCCTTTGCCCCTGTTTGTGCTTTTGTTAACATTGGTGACATAAGGGTGGCTTGGAAGTTTGGGACAAACGATCGCCTCAGACGTGGGCCGTGCCCTGAGTTGTCACAACTGGCTTCTGCTGTTAGGACCTGTATACTACTGAAAGCTCCCTGTCAGTCTATCTGTTAGGAATGGGAATTGAGAAGATAACAGCGAAAGCCGGCGTGGTGTAGTGGTTAAGAGCAGGTTGATTTCAATCTGAAGAACCGGGTTTGATTCCCCACTCCTCCACATGAGTGGTGGGCTCTAATCTGGTGAACCAGGTTTGTTTCCCCACTCCTCAATACGAAGCCTACTGGATGTCCTTGGGCTAGTCACAGTTCTCTCAGAACTCTCGCAGGCCCACTCATCTCCAACATTCCTCCTGGGTTTCTCCCTTTAAGAAACAGATGAAGTTAGGTTATTACTAATAAAACATGATCTCTTGCTCATAAACGATGTGACTTTTCAGAAAAGAAAATCATGTC